>NW_026890284.1:0-264000 GCF_963514075.1 Conger conger | reverse complement strand
GCTTGTTTGAACAGCCAATCAAATCTGCTGCTGACAACTTACCTCCTACTGTTCTGAGAATCACTGGAAACTATTACGTCAAGTCCTCCGTCTCTGTACAGCTAGATTTTCAGGGGCATAGGGAGAGGACGGTCTCAAGAAGACAATACAGACACAATGATGGCACCACTCTGTGCCCTTCTTGTGTTTTTCAGCAAACTGTGTAAGTGTATAAGTGTTCTTAACTTATTTATACAGCGATTAATGTTTTTTTCTCCCATTGTCAGTGAAGTTGAAATATTGCTTTCTGTTGGATTCCAGGTGGTCTGCTTGGGCAGAGTGTAGTTCAGCCCAACGCACTGGTGACAGCTCAGCTTGGAGACACCGTGACTCTCCCGTGTTTCTATCCTGACGGTGAAGTGAAATATGTCGGCTGGTTAAAGCAACCGCTTGGACAGAAGCCTCAGCTTGTAGCAATGATATTGAACTATCAATCAGAGGCTGAATTTTTCAATCATTTTAAAAACAGCACACACCTGAGTGCTAAGACAGCGAAGGGGATCTTTAACCTGACTGTCTCGCAAGCAGAGAAGTCGGATTCAGCCACATACTACTGCACTTTTACATTATTCAGAGAGATCATCTATGGAGATGGAACTACTTTGATTGTGACGGGTAAATATGAAATGTAGTTCATGAGTTACATTTGTTTTTTCATGTACAAGTTTTCAACAATTTACTTTCACACTGACACATTACCAGTGGAATCATATAGAACTGATGCATATGTATATAGACATCTATGAAATCTCCTGATCAATATTTTATTATAAATAACTTTAAATTCCTTTTAAATTTAAATTACCCTAAGAAAGGAAATATTTTTTGGGGTGTCATTCAAACTCTGCTTTGTGTGTCCTTGGGTTGTGTAAGTGTTAAGAAATTGAGATATACAGTATTATGGTATTATGGTTTGTTACTACTTATACTGTGTGTTAAGCCAAACATGTTAATTTGCATAATTCATTTTCTAAAGTCATTGATTATTGGTTATTTTTACATTACATTAGATTTATGGCATTTAGCAGATGCTCTTATCCAGAGCGACGTATAACAAAGTGCATACCCATTAACCAGGGATAAGCGCGCTGAAAGACCCTAGAGGGAAGTGCAATTTCAACTGCTACCTGTACAACAAGGATAAGGACCAGGGCCTATTTGATTTTCTCTTTTGTTTATTTATTTATTAATTTATTTTTTAAAACAAACAAAACAAAGCAAAAGTGACCTAACTTAACTAGCCTAACACTGCTTACCTAGCCAAACTAAAAATTCCAATACACAAAAAAATAAATCACAGAAAGACAACAATTAAGGTTCACAGGGAGGTAGGGAGAGACGGGGAGAGGTGCTGCTTGAAGAGGTGCATCTTCAGTTTGCGCTTGAAGGTGGGGAGAGATTCTACAGTTCTGACCTCAACGGGGAGTTCGTTCGTATTTGGGAAGGTTGAAGACCAGACAAGCTGCTGCATTCTGGATAAGTTGGAGGGGTCTGATGGCAGACGCTGGGAGGCCAGCCAAGAGGGAATTGCAGTAGTCCAGGCGGGACAGAACCATCGCTTGGACCAGGAGTTCGGGCGAGTAGGGGGTGATAAGGGGCAGATTCTTCGTATGTTGTATCGGAAGAACCTGCATGACCGGGTCACCGCCGCAATGTTCTCGGAGAGGGACAGTCTGCTGTCCATCACCACGCCGAGGTTCCTTGCACTGGGCGATGGCATCAGTGAGGTATCCCCTCGGGAAATGGAGAGATCCAGATGGGGAGAGGTATTAGCAGGGATGAATATCATTTCAGTCTTGCCTGGGTTGAACTTTAGATGGTGGTTGTCCATCCAGCTCTGGATATCACTCAGGCAAGCAGAGATACGGGCTGAAACCTGTGTATCAGATGATGATAGATATTTACATTACTATCACCTTCCTGTCAGCTTCAACCAGTCTGGCCCTTCTCCTCTGACTTCACTCATAAAAAACACATTTCTGCCAGCAGAACTGCTACTCAGTGGAAGTTTTTTGTTTTTCACACCATTCTCTACAAATTATAGAGACATGCGTGAAGATCCCAAGAGATACTCAAACCACCCTGTCTGGCACCAACAATCATTCCACGGACAGAGTCACTCAGATCAAATTTCTTTCCCATTTGGTCTGAAAAAGAACTGAACCTCTTGACCACATCTGCATACTTTTATGCATTTAGTATGATTGGCTGATTAAATATTTGCATTTACAATCTGGGGTACAGGTCTACCTAATTAAGCGGAAACTGAATGTATAATGATAGAATCCAAGCACATATCTATTCATAATTTTAATTATGAAACATATTTCTTCAGGGCCAGAGTCCCAGAGCAGGACAGTAGTGCTGCAGCAGCCCGAGTCTGAGTCAGTGCAGCCAGGAGACTCTGTGACTCTGCAGTGTACAGTACACACTGAGACCTGTGCAGGAGAACACAGTGTGCACTGGTTCAGACCGGGCTCAGGAGAGTCCCCTCCAGGAATCATTCACACCCATGGACACAGGAGTGATGAGTGCCAGAGGAGCTCTGGGACAGTGTCTCCCACACAGAGCTGTGTCTACAACTTCCCCAAGAGGATCCTCAGCCTCTCTGATGCTGGGACTTACTACTGTGCTGTGGCCACCTGTGGGGAGATCCTGTTTGGGAACGGGACCAAGCTGGACTTTAAGGGTAGGAACAAAACAGGCACAATAAATTTTGCTTTTAAAAGACATTGAAGACAAAGGAGTTATTGTGCATCTACTGTACATTACAATGTTCACTTACGGACATTCTAATCACGTATTTGTGATCTCCAATCTTGAAAGGTTAATGAAGAATTCTAAAATAGAATTTTGCTTCTAAAGTTTCAGGAAATGAAGCGTTCCTTTATTGCTTGGCGGGAGCTTTGGCGTTGAGTGTGATCCTACATATTGTCCTCGCTCTGAGAAGGAGAAAAAGCAATGTGAACTCCAAAGGTAAGAGACAAATTATCAATGTGTGGTATATGTCATGGGAATTACAAAAAAATTACCTAAAATCGCTTTTGAGCAAAAGGCACTAAAAGAGAGTGCAGAGTAAGCAGAATTTTCTGCCATCCAAAGAACTTAACATATTTTTCAACAGATATGTTCTCTCCATTGAAGCTGAGCCCTATTCCCTGGCGATTATACTATAATGTTAGTATATGTTCTCCCTATAAGTATTGTACTCATTGGGGCAGCAATGTGATGATTATGATGTAATACATGAAAAACTACCACTACCACCACTGCTATGAATAATAATAATAATAATAATAATAATAATAATAATAATAATAATAATAATAACAACAACAATAATAATACAAGTACTAATAATAATAATGAAAAGAAGAAGAACATCTTTCTTATTTTATTATATACTCTTACACTGCATGCATCAGACAACCTGCAGTGGTTTACATTTGTATTTCACTCAAACAGGGGCTGTATCAAACAATCCACTGTTTAAAGAAGACTTGTCCAGCAAAAAGGTACACATATTACGTTTTTAAGAATCCAAGCCAATTTCTGTGTTGAATTTCCTGGTAAAATGATCATCGGAATGAGGACTAGCCGTATGTGTTGTCTCATGCGTTTCCTTTTAGCATCAAGATGAAGCGATGAATTACGCTGCTTTGACTTTCACCACCAAGAAACCCAAAGTGAGGAGGAAGAAGAGGGAGGAAGAGAGAGAAACTGTTTATTCAGATATGAGTTTTAAAGACCACGACTGAAGCTTTCCATAAGATTTCATCTTCGTCACAGGAATGATCATAATTCATTGAACATTTCTCATTGGCATTGGTGAGCATTGTAATATGTAACTGACATACTGTATGGAACTAAGAGCCTCTTGGATCAGTACTTGTACTTAAATTTAAGCAGTTTTTTTAATAAACAAAGTAAAACTTTCAAAAGATGTGGTGCGCTTGTACCCTTGACAAGGCTCTTCATCTGAATGACTTCAGTGTATACTATCTAATATGAAACTGTCCCTCGCGGTAAAATACCCACCCTGCCAAACGCCTTTAATGTGATGTTAAACAGAGATGGAAAAGTGAAACATTAGAACTACAAAACAAGGTCAGACTGCAAATGTGTCATCAGTGATTCACTGATTAGAAAGGATCATAGTGTTTTGGAATGTAGTTTTTGAGGTTTGGAAAGAGTCGGTGATAAAAATACATTCTGTTCTAGAGCCATTTATTTTAGGGTTAATAGGCCTAGTTTCTGCTGGGGACAGTAGTGTCATTTCCCAACTCTTTATGAAAGGTCAAATTCTGCCCTGACCTCTTTTTATATAATATCATAGACATCACATACAGCGGTGGTCAAAAGTTGTGCCACCCTGCTCCAATTTCATGTCTTGTTGATTTTATGAGTGAAAAGAAGTCTCATTCTTGCGTAAATACTACACCAAGTCACCCAGCAGAGGATAGCCCGGTTCCTCCTGAGATTTCTCTAGCTACTGTTTGGGTGTTTTTCTTCCTACTGGGGGGTTCAGATCAGGGTTTTGACAAATTTTATTTTCTGTTTTCCACGGTAAAGCATCATTGTGACAATGTCTCTGTAAATATGCTCTATAAAAATACATATCTCTGTTGCTGTAATGCACAATTGCTTTTCATGTGGAATATTTTGTTAATGCTTGTATGCTTTGCCAATCCCAGAGTCAGGATATTTAAATATGAAACTTTCCTTTCACAATCCGTCTTACTGTATTGTATTGCATATGTTTTAAATGGTAAATATCTGAATTTATATGGCGCTTTTATCCAAAGCGTTTTACAATTGATGTCGCTCATTCACTAATGGTGATAGACTGCCATGAAATGTGTCTATCAACTCGTCAGGTTAGGTGTCCTGCTCTGCTCTTCGACACACCGAGGGCGAGGGATTGAACCGGTAACCCTCCAACTGTCCTTTGACTGTTACAGTACATGTGGAAGATTACTAGTATAACACTGCTGTAGTAGCCATCACACATAAATAAGATGGTAAACATTCAATTGCATGTTATTTTAGCATTAATATATTTCTACATGTTTTTCAAGCGTACTCTTGATTGAATTTGATACATTACATAACAGCTTCAAAAATGCTTCAAACAAGCACCAGCACAAGCAGTTATAAGAGACTATGCTATCAAGAAAGAGTGTGTCAGCCATTGGGGTAAGTTTGTAGGCAACAATTAACTTGTTTCTAAAAAGCTCATAGAAACTGATAGAAATCTTTTACACACGGCTCTCTTTTTCATCAGTAGTACAATGCGTTTGTCTGTTTCAGACTGTTCTGTTGTGGTGACAGGGGAGGTTCACTTATTTTCCACCCACAGCCTTATATATTCAGCTTTACTCAGACCAGAGCTACACAGGAAGACTGACCTGCATTACAGAGCTGTGTTCACACCTCCCTCTCTCAGCACTGAAACCACACTGGCACTCCCCCCTCATGCCTCAGACTACCTTTCCATTTTTCAACTGTCTAGAAAAGAGTTGCTTTCAAACACTGCACAAACATTTCAAAATAACAATATAAAAAATCTGTCCCTAAGTTTACATTACATTAACGGCATTTGGCAGATGTTCTTATCCAGAGCGATGTACAGTTGATTAGACTATGCAGGAGACAATCCTTCCCTGGAGCAATGCAGGGTGAAGGGCCTTGCTCAAAGGCCCAATGGCTGTGCAGGTCATATTGCGGCTACACCACAGACCATGCGTGTCCCAGTCATGTGCCTTCAGCTCTACGCTACAGGCCGTTTACAAATATAGTCCCAGAATTGCTGTGACAAAAGGTCAGCATTTCTCTCTGGAATTAAAGAGGACATTTCACATTTCTATTCTATAATCTATTCTATATTCATCATTTGCTTCTTAGTTGCCTTTTGATACACTGCATGGCCATCATGATCCTCTTTTAAAATGTGTGCTGTTCAGAGTTTCACCAGTAGAGAGCAGCACAGCATACTGAATGTATTACGTACAGTAGTTATTACAGTAGTAGTCTCTTCCTAGTTTTAGTCTCTAAAATCCCCCCCCCCCACAAAAAAAAAAAAATGTTCACAGAAAGCAGTGATGAAGGTTTTTGAAAAGGGATTTTCATGTACAACAGTCAGAGTTTTCAGAGAATGGTGCGAAAAACAAAAAAACCTCCAATGAGTAGCAGTTCTGTAGGCAAAAACCCATTGTTAATGAGAGATGTTGGAGGAGAAGGGCCAGACTGGTCAAAGCTGACAGGAAGGTGACAGTACTGCAAAAAACCACACATTACAACACCGGTATGCAGAAGAGCATCTCTGAACACACAATGCGTCAAACCTCTAAGTGGATAGGCTGCAGTAGCAGAAGACCAATAAATCTAAAAAATTAAGTCTAATAAATGCCTAATGAAGTGCTCAGTGAGTGTTCCACTTTTACTTGGAATGAGCATCCAAGAAGGCAGAGGGGCTTATATTTCATTTGCGCCAAAACTTATTTACTCAGCCTGGGGTTTGGCAGGATGTGCCCTCATGACTTCTCATCAAAGACATCTAGACAAACACGCAAACATACAGCAGACGTGAAAAAAAAACCCACTGGAAGAAACACATGCACAGAAACACACACACATATATACAAAGGAACATAGATGGACACACACATACACACAGTCACACACACTCACTCACAGTCACACAGACATGCATATGCAGGCACATCGATGCACACACACACACACACACACACACACACACAAATACAGACAGGCACATCGATGAACACACACACACACACACACACACACACCAATACACACAGGCACACAGGCACACAGGGACATCGATGCACGTGCACACAGCAACAGTAACAAACACACGCACACACACACACACAAACACACACACTGTGATGCTTCTCCTACTCTGTCTGCTGGGTTCTGCTGGGTTCTGCAGTTTGTTTGTCAGTTTCTTTCAGGAAGCCGGTGTTGGGGTTGCAAGGGTCTTTAGCTGAGGTGGCAAACCTGGGCAAGCCTGGCCCTGCATATACAGCGGGGTGTAAATATTTGGGCACCACTGGTTTAATGTCCGATACAATTAATCTGTATGTGAGGGGAAGCAAACCTGATCTGTAAATCTGTACTGAGACCTTTCTTTTTTTAAACAACATTGCTTTTTCTTTAAATTGTTTACGGTTTATAATTGATGAAAAAGGAAAAGGGCCCTGAGCAAAAGGTTGGGGATCCTTTTGGATTATTCCTTGTTACTTTTAAAAAAGATGATTACTAAGGCCCAGACCAGGTGATTTACTTGTTAGGGCTTCAATGAGTTTAGTGCATATAACTCCGGGGCTGAACTTTTTAATCTGAAGTAATTCTAGAGGCTAATGTTCAAAGGTCAGTACAGACACTGATGTGGAAGAGAGGGTGGATATTCCAGCCAGATATTTCTGAGCTAGAGCTGTTCTGCCAGGATAATTGAAAGACTCCTAGCTGTCTACAAGAAGTGTTTGCAAGCTGTTATATTTGGAGTACTAACTGAGAGGGTTCCCAAACTTTGCTTACTTCATTTTATTTCTTCTTTTTTTTATATGTAAAAATTTAAATAAAAAGCCACTTGCTTTAGATTTTGAAGAAATGTGTCATGTTTAACTTTGTACCACTTGGAGGTCAGGTTCGCTTCGATTCACCAAGATATTAATTGCAAGGCTTTTTTACCAAGGATGCCCAAATTTTTGTATATGACTGTAATGTGGCCAGTAGTGGGCTCAACTGGTTTTGTTTAATGAATTATGATCATCTGATGAGAGGAAAGCTGGGCTCAAGCACCACCAACATTTACAGGAGCACCAACTTGGGAAATGCAATGGCAGCCATTTTGCACCAGAATGCTCACCACACGTCAGCTAAGGTGGAGAGGAGAGAACAATATTTATTTGTTGCCAATTAAATCAGGGGATGATTAGGTGGCAGGCTGAGAGAGCCAGGTTGGAAATTTACTCAACACTTGCTCTTTGCTCTTTGTCAGGGACCTCTGTGAGTCAGGACTTATCTGAAAGACGGCATCTCCTAGAGCATAGTGTCCCCATCGCTACACAGGGGCATTTGTTTGACCAGAGAGAAGAATGCCTCCTACTGGCCCCAACACCACTTCCACCAGAAACTTAGTTTTCCCAGGAGATCTTTTTGAGTTTGAGTTTGTTCTCTTTTTCGCATACAGACACCTACACACACCTACACACACAGTTGCTATGCAGGGCTCTGTCTGATCAGCTGAGCCGTCTGAGGAAGGCCAGCTTTGCTGGTGGATGTGGAGCCACTGGTTCAGTGAAAGACTGACCTAACCGTCTTTTGGTTAAAATACTAAACTAAATGCTGTTCTTGTCCTCTGAATTGATCTTCTTCTAATGAAGTTGTTACGGTACATTTTCAGTAAGAAAAAAGGCACTCAAAACCAATCGCGGATTCATAAATGGCAAAACAGGTAGATTTAGTTTCAAGGTTATACAGCCTGAGTTCAATAGCCAGCAAACAGAAGTAACACAGACAAGGCAGTGAAGGCGACAGGCGCTGGTCAGAAACTGGGAAGACAGGGCACTGCAGAACAGACAGAACAAGGTCCAGAGCCAGCGAGAGTTGAAACCAAGAAGTCAGTCCAATGGGGCAGGAACGGGGAAAGAGCGGGAAGGAGGAAAGGAGGCTGACTGCTGGAGAGAGGAGGGGTAAGGAACCGGGAACACAGGAGCAGGACACAGGAACACAGGAACAAGTAAGCCGTGCACAGGAACAGCTAAGTCGTGACACAGGAAACAGGAAACAGGAGAACCCGCTGGAGCATATGGCAAGCAGGAAGCAGGGCACATAACAATCTGGCAGGGAACAGAAGGAAAGAGACAGACTATATACACACGTAACGAGACACAATGGGAACTTTTACTTAGTTATTTTTATTTGCTAACCCAAAAAGCACGGTTCATGCTCAACACTTGCAGAACAGACAAGGAGCATGTTTTTTAGGCATTCAACTTGAGAGCGCGCCAAATGCACAGGGTGGTGCTATTTAACCTGGCACGCTCAGCCAATCCTTATCCAAGGGCAAAGGTTATCCAATCATTAATTAATACATATTTTCTGTTGCCTACAGTATATAACACATTACATTGTCTGAGTTAATTCCCAAACCCTGATACTTTAGGCAGGAACAAAATGGAGTCAGTGGAATGTCCTGGCAGGGGTCACGTAACACGGATTGAAATGCAGTTTCCAATGTTACATTACATTATGTGGCATTTAGCAGACGCTCTTATCCAGAGCGACGTACAACAAAGTGCAAATCAATCACAAGAACAAGTGCAAAAGTAGACCTGAGAGGACAGTACATTTTCGAGTCCTAGTGTAAACATACAGAAATTCAGAACCCTTGAAGAGTACAATCAACATTCAAACTAGCATACCACTGTTGGCAGCTAGAATACAACAACAGCCAATAAAAACAACAATACAATACAAGTAACGATATCTATACATAAGTGTCATTACGGTCTAAATGTGTGTTTATACTCTATGTACTGTAAAATATTTCACACTTCATGCAGATTTCAGCATGTTTACAATACGTAATAAACAAATGTATTACTGTTAATAGACCCCGATTAACCAGAATGGTCT
This sequence comes from Conger conger, assembly GCF_963514075.1. Lineage (NCBI taxonomy): Eukaryota > Metazoa > Chordata > Actinopteri > Anguilliformes > Congridae > Conger > Conger conger. The sequence continues at coordinate 254,292 of NW_026890284.1, read as the reverse complement.
GTTATGAACAAATTCTCCTTTACCTCACTGGTTTTTGTTTTTTTTGCCTGTTGCACTGAGAGGGTTTTTTTGTGGATCTTCATCACATAGTAATCTGTTTGAACAGCCAATAAAAACTGCCCCTGACTTGTGACCTCCTACTGGAAAATGATCAGCTCAAGTCCTCCTACTCTGTACACTTTGAGTTTACAGTGCAGGGTACAACAGGGTCTCAACCAAAGGAGAGACTCAAGGACAGAAGAGCTCAGATACAGCGATGGCAGCCCTCTGTGTTATTCTTGTGTTTTTCAGCAAAGTGTGTAAGTTTATTACTATTATTACCTTATCAGCCAGTTCCTTAGTATTTTCATTACCAGTGAAGTTGAAATATTGCTTTCTGTGTTTCAGATGGCCATCTTGGAAGCATAGTTCAACCTAACGCACTGGTGACAGCTCAGCTTGGAGACACCGTGACTCTCCCATGTTTATTATATCTTGAGAAAGCACCGCCAAATTTCAGCTGGATGAAACAATCTATTGGACAGAAGCCTCAGATATTAGCAAGGACATGGAACTATCAAACAGAAGCTACATTTTTCAATGAGTTTGAAAACAGTAAACGTCTTAGTGCTCAGATAGCAAATGAGACCTTTAACCTGACTGTCTCACATGTAGAGCTGTCAGATTCAGCCACATACTACTGCGCTATTACACGCTTCAGAGAGATGAGCATTGGAGATGGAACTACTTTAATGGTGCTGGGTAAATATGAAACTTAATTCCTTTTTCCAAAGCCTATTGTAATTGTAAATCGTCATTCTATAGCAGGGGTAACCAAACCATCTTTCTGATGCAACCATTACACACCCCACACGTAAAAGCTATTGGTACATTTATTTGAAGAAAGCCACAGAAAAAAAGAAGAATTTATTAAATTCATTAAACAAAAGCGCTCAAGAAAAATAAAATGGTGACAGAAATGTAATGAAAAATGCACCGCTTCAACTTTAAATGTGACACTCAAATGTTTTACCGCATACAGGTATATCACAGTTTTAGTGATATTTCACTGAAAAGCAGATCTTTCATTTGTTATTTGCACAACGGTGGTGACTGAAAATGATTGGGTACACTATTTTATCATGTTTTTAACGCTCCCATTCTGTTAAACCATCAATATATGCTCAGCCTAAGTACAAAATAGCAGTACCTGTGCTTTTTCCGCCAAAATAAAAAAGAAAGTTATTATATAGAAAAGAAAGTTATTATATAGATTGTTAAAGACTGAATGCAACATAAAAATAGAACCCATTACCAATTTCAAGCCTGTAGGATCATTCGATCATTTACATTATGTTAATAACTATAGAAAACAAAACCAAGCCATTGTCATTGCCAAATAACTAAAATCTTGTAGCTTTTACATTTTTTAACAATTAAAAAAGCAGGTACTAGCTTCACTGTATCTTGGTGATCTTTTTCCTAGAGATATTAACTGTTTCTGCTATGATGGAAAACATGATTGACAAACTATCAACTAAAATACAATAGTTGTGCAGTTAACAACCTTAGTACATAGTGGTGTTTTTTTATTTTTTATATTATAATTTATAGTGTCCAATGGACAATATAGTGCTGGATTTTCACTGAGACAAAATGCATTTGCTGATGCTTAACTAGTGGTAAAGAGAGGGGCAACAGCCTTATCTTACAGTTATCGCTCACCTCTTCGGCATCTTCTACTCCTCCACTTGTAAGCACCCCCTCAACCGTCAGTTGCTTTACAGTTTTAACCTTTCATGTTTTTTGGGTCTAAGATTCTGAGATTATAGACTGGGGGCTGTTCCATCACTGGTGTAACTCTAGTTTTTAGCTTTAAATTTGAGCGGTAATCTGTTGTAAAATTGAAGCAGTCGACACAAATGGAAGAACTCTCCTTTTGGCTGGCATGGTAAAGAATGCACACTCATCTAATCTTGCTTAATTACACATTATATTGACAAAATGTATTGATAAGAGATTTATAATTTAATAATAAAAATAATTGACACTGATAATTGCATTGATCCTGTACCCATAGACAAATAATTCTTATGGGAACAACAAAAAATGCAATTAACAGTATAGATGTGAAAATGAAAAACAGGCCTTAGTACATCTTAACCTGTATAACCTGAAATACTACAAGTCATATCTATATAGAAACCTACAGAACAGCCCCCAAGGGGCAACTTGTATTGATTGTAATGAGTGCTAACTTTTGACAGGGCCAGAGTCCCAGAGCAGGACAGTAGTGCTGCAGCAGCCCGAGTCTGAGTCAGTGCAGCCAGGAGACTCTGTGACTCTGCAGTGTACAGTACACACTGAGACCTGTGCAGGAGAACACAGTGTGCACTGGTTCAGACCGGGCTCAGGAGAGTCCCCTCCAGGAATCATTCACACCCATGGACACAGGAGTGATGAGTGCCAGAGGAGCTCTGGGACTGTGTCTCCCACACAGAGCTGTGTCTACAACTTCCCCAAGAGGAACCTCAGCCTCTCTGATGCTGGGACTTACTACTGTGCTGTGGCCACCTGTGGGGAGATCCTGTTTGGGAACGGGACCAAGCTGGACTTTAAGGGTAGGAACAACACAGTCACATTGTGAAACCTTGTTTTTGTGCATTTTTTTGTCATACTAAATTTTGCTACTAAAATATCAGGAAATGATGTCCTCCCGCTTTATTGCTTGGCGGGAGCTTTGGCGTTGAGTGTGATCCTAAACATCATCCTCGCTCTGAGCAAGAGAAAAAACAGTGAGAACTGCAAAGGTAAGAGACCAATTCATCAATGTGTGGTATAAGTCAATGGATGTAAAAAAAAAAGAAACTTATTTACAATTTTTTTGTAAAATGAAATCAGACTAGTCTGACACCTACAAGATCATAAAAATACTCAACATCTTAAAGCATCCCTGCACAGCTGTAAAATGACATCGCAAAAAGTTACTTTTAGGTTGGTGCAACTTATGTACACTGATTACATTTACATTTTAGTCATTTAGCAGATGCTTTTAATCCAAAGCAACTTAAAGTTAAAAACATCAAATCATGAGTGCAAAATTGTATTTATTCATTTTTTAATGGTAAATGGTTGGTATTGATATAGCACCTTCATCCAAAGTGCTGTACAATTGATGTTTCTCATTCACCCGTTCAAACACATACTAACACACCAACGGCAATTGGCTGCCATGCAACTTGTAGCAACTTGCCTTCCTGCCGTGGTGAATATAATTAGCTGTATGAATAACTACCACCACTACTGAAACGACTACTATGAATAATAATTAAAAAAAATATTAATGATAATAATCAAGCAGAAGAAGAAAAATAACTGCTTTCTTATTTGAATATACACCATAAAAAGACACTTCAAATTATTTTAATGAACCTTCAGTGGTTTCTTTCTTATCTTCCTCAAACAGGGGCTGCCTCAAGCCAAGTGTCCAGAACAGACTTGAAGAGTAAACAGGTATACATGCTGTATTATGTTGTGAAATTATTAAAAAAAAAACTAAAATATACAATTCCTGTGGTGAATATTACATGATAATCAGAAGGAGGAATAATCATAATATATGCGCTGTGTCATGCGTTTGCTTTTAGCATCAAGATGAAGCGATGAATTACACTGCTTTGACTTTCACCAAAAAGAAACCCAAAGTGAGGAGGAAGAAGAGGGAGGAAGAGAGAGAAACGGTTTATTCAGGTGTGAGATTTAAAGTCCACGAGTGAAGCTTTCCATCAAAATTAATCTTTGTCACAAGAATGATCACAATTTATCAAACCTGTCCTCCTTCGCATTGGTGCAGATTACAGTATATGTAAACTGTAAATTTGCCCAAAAGAACTAAGAGTCTCTTGGAGCGGTGCTTATTCTTAAATGCTTTTTCAAATAAACAAATGAAAACTTCAAAAATTTTACACTGATGTGCTTGCATTTTAACCCTAGTGCAGTCTTACGATTAGGGTCAAAAATGGCCCACTTTCACTCAACCCCTCAACCCCAAATGTATTTTGCATGAAGAAACAATCTGTCACTCATCACAAAATTTGTCATCAAATTTAAAGTTGAAAAAAGAACAGTTAGGGAGTTTTCTCTGCTATTAAACAGAGTGGTTGGTCATTTTTCACCCTGAAGACAACACAAGGTTTAAATGTCGTTCAATGTTGCTAAATCTTACACAGTTTAGGGCGGCCGTGTATTGCAGTGGTTAGGGAAGAGGAGGTTACTGTCATTCAGGTCATGTACTGCGTTTGTACCTTTGAGAAGGCTGGTAAGTTGAGTGACTTCAGTGTATATTTAATATGAAACTGTACACATGTAGAATTGTGTAAGTCATTCTGTGTAAAAGAGCCTACTAAATGCCAATAATGTGATATTAAACAGAGATGGAAAAGTGAAACATTAGGACTACAAAACAAGATCAGACTTCTAATGTGTCATCAGTGATTCACTGAGTAGAAATGATCATAGCATTTTTGGAATGTCGTTTTTGAGGTTTGGAAAGAGTCAGTGATAAAAATACATTATGTTCTAGAGCCATTTATTTTAGGGTTAATAAGCCTAGTTTCTGCTGGGGACAGTAGTGTCATTTCCCAACTCTTTATGAAATGGAAAATTCTGTCCTGACCTCTTTTCATATAATATCATAGACCAGAAATACAGTGGTGTCCAAAAGTTTCGGCACCCAGGTCAATTGCATCTCTTGCTGATTTTATGAGTGAAAAGTAGTTTAATTCTAGTTTAACTATTACCTAGCAGAGGGCAGCTGAGAGTTTTTTCTTGTTACTATTTGAGTGTTTTTATTCAGGCTAGGCAGGTTTTTGTTGGTGTGTGTGTGGGGGGGGACTCCTTTTCCTGCTCCACTGCAAAGCATCTTTACTGGCATTTGGCAGACGCGACGTACAGTTAATTAGACTAAGCAGGAGACAATCCTCCCCTGGAGCAATGTACAAGGGCCCAACGGCTGTGTGGATCTTATTGTGGCTATACCGGGATTAGAACCACCAACCTTGCGTGTGCCAGTCATTTACCTTAACCACTATGCTACAGGCCACCCGTGAAAATGCCTCTATAAAATGCTCTATGTAAATAAAAAGTGATATGTTTCTACGAAGTTTAATGCTGAATTATTTGTTATGGTAAATATTGTTCATGCTTTTTTCTTTGATATTTCCATAGATCAGACAGTCAGGGTATATTCATAATTCCTATCACAATCCACCTTACTGTATAAATACTGTCATTTGAAGTTTTACAGGGATTGTGTGTTACTCCACATACAGCAGAGAGGCATGTGGAGATAATGTATCTTTGCACATCCACACCAGCGGTGCGTCTGGCATACAGTACAAAATCTGCCACTTCTAAGCCAGGGTCACTGTGAATCTGTGTCCTCTTCTGCATGTTTTACTGAACATGCTTTCTGAAGACAAGGCCTCCTGCAGCCAGAGCCCTCTCTGTACCTTCAATAGCCAAAGCACTTCCTGTATGCACAGCAACAACTTTCTTGTGTTCTCAGTTATCGATGCTGCGCAGTGTGTTTTAGGAGAACTGGACGCATTTTCTGACTGAATGACTCAGTGGCAGATACCTTCCTGTGTTCACAATACAAGATTGTGAAAGAGTGTGTCTGCCATTGGGGTAACTTTGATTCCAGATGTGGGCGACACTTTTAAAAATAAACCCTGCTTCTAGCTACCTCATAGAAACTGCAACAAAATGTTTAAATTCACACATTAAAAAAAAAACTCTGACCTAAACCCCCATAAGTGCTAGTCTAGGGCACCAGTGGCAAGACTCCCTGGTGACAGAAGTTCATCCCAAGGAATGATTCTGGTTGCTTGGATGGATCCAGACTGAAGGGGGAGCCCATCCTCCTCAGTGCTTCTGCTGACTGTCTTCTCTTGACCTAAATTCAAATTATTTTCGGAAAATCTCCCAAAAAAGTATATTTTTATGGTTTTTAGGATGATCTGGAGAGAAAATCTCACTTTTTGACTAAATGCCACCCTAGAAAAATGGTGACAGTAAAAAAAGCAGGCAGTAAATGTCACATGGAGATACCTATTGCTGATACACTGCCTGTGCAGAGATCAAGTGTACTCTTGATTGAATTTGATACATGGAAGCATAACAACATTCTTCAAACAAGCACCAGCACAGGCAGTTATAAGAGACTATGCTATCAAGAAAGAGTGTGTCAGCAATTGGGGTAAGTTTGTAGGCAAAAATGAACTTGTTTCTAAAAAGCTCATAGAAACTGGCAGAAATGTTTTACACACAGCTCTCTTTTTCATCAGTAGCACAATGTGTTTGTCTGTTTCAGACTGTTCTGTTGTGGTGACAGGGGAGGTTCACTTATTTTCCACCCACAGCCTTATATATTCAGCTTTACTCAGACCAGAGCTACACAGGAAGACTGACCTGCAGTACAGAGCTGTGTTCACACCTCCCTCTCTCAGCACTGAAACCACACTGGCACTCCCCCCTCATGCATCAGACCACCTTTCCATTTTTCAACTGTCTAGAAAAGAGCGGCTTTAAAACACTGCACAAACAACTTTTCAAAATACAAATAATTAAAAATCTGTCCCTCCATAAATTGTGCTTAAATTCTAGTGACAAAAGATTGGTATTGCCCTCTATAATTAAAGAGGGCTTTTAACTTTAATTATTCATCATCATTCACGTTTTTCTTCTAAAATGTGTGCAATTCAGAATTTTACCAGTAGGGAGCAGAACAGCATACAAAGTAAAACTCTTCAGAATGACGCCATTTTGGTCTGATTATGCTGTTTTAGACATATGTTTTTAGCTTGTGTGCTTCCTTCATATTTCTGATATACTGCTTGCAATGATGAATATAATTTTCAAATAAAAAAACATTCTCAGTGCATTGTCAGTATTAATTATAGACTGTTTCTACCTTTATAACATCCTGAGACCTGTTTGATGGAAGAATGCTGGGCTCTGTGGTTTGGTCTCTCTGGCCATTGACTCAAAACAACCCTTGTGCTCCGCCATAGCATGCACCTCTCTCTATCTCTCATTCTCACTCTACTTTCTGCTCTCTCTCTCTCTCTCTCTCTCTCTCTCTCTCTCTCTCTCTCTCTCTCTCTCTCTCTCTCTCTCTCTCTCTCTCTCTCTCAGAATCCGCCCTCCCCACTAAAAACACACTGTTTCAAACTAACTTAGTCCTCCCTCCTGATCCCCATCCCCCCCCCCGGCCCTTTCCGATATCCCAATAAAATTGCACTTACAATGAATGTAACAATGATTGTTTAGAATTTATGAAGTTTTGAAGATTTCTGTTTCATTGGTTATGCCAATCATGTGGCAGCAACTAAATGCATAAAAGCATGCATTGAATGGTGCGAAAAACATCCAGTGAGCAGCAGTTCTGCGGGCTGAAACTTACACATTGTTAATGAGAGAGGTCAGTGGAGAAAGGCCAGAAAGGTCACCACACATTACAATAGTGGCATGCAGAAGAGCATCTCTGAATACACAACACATCATCACTCTAAGTGGACAGGCTACAGCAGCAGAAGACTTAAGTCTAAAAAATAAGTCTAAAATGCTGAATAAAGTGCCAGCTGTGTGAAGATTCAATCCCAGTGTCCATTCCAGAATTCATGAAATTTAAATGTAATTTCAATTGTACTAGGGTTGTAATAGGGTTGTCCTGACCCTAGTTTTAGAATTTGGAAAGAAGAACCTGCAGTCCTCTCCCAGTAAACCTAACTCATGACATCCTGCATGATCATCTATGGTGAATAGGATCAAAACTGTTATCAACATTACTGTGATCTACTCTGATTCAGAACTGCTAGAAAAGTCAGCCCTGGGCAACTGCAGCAGGATGTGAAATTAAATACCCCGGAAAACCTCACTTCCTGTTCCAGCAAAGTAGGTCTACTAGGGCCAACATGCTCTGCAAGGCCTTTTTTGTCCTTGGCCATCAACCGTGAGACAGAATCAATATTTCATGTCAAACTCTTTTTTTAAATCAGTAGGTTTTTCAAAGGCATCTGATTAAGGAGGTGCCAACAACACATATGGCTTCCTCCTCTTCCTTTCCACAGCAGGGAAATTCAGAACCACGGATAGTGCCTGCAGGACCAGGAGAAACTTCACCACCCTGCTCCTCAAGCCGGGACAGCCCACTTTCAGACACAAAAGCCAGGGATCACATGAGGTACCGAAACATGCGTTTGTCCCATTTAAACTCTTGTGTTCTTGGGAAAGAATGGGGTCCTTACCATTCACTCAAGACCCAGGAGCCCAAAGTGTACTTTCATACATGTCCAGTGTAGGTGATACAGGTGCAGCGCCACAAGGGCCCCTGGTTTGGGAGGGGCCATGAGCACCAGGGCCCCTGGTTTGGGAGGGCCTATGGGCACCGGGGCCCCTGGTTTGGGAGGGCCCATGGGCACTGGGGCTCATCTTAACTAGCTGCCTGCACTGTACATGTCACTGCTGAAGAAATTATGTTTAGGCTTCAGAACAAAGACGAAGTTAAACACGAGAAGATTGAGGATTGGTTCAACTAACTAACTTTACCAAGTATAGTAGCCCAACCCATGTCCCCCCTTTCATGCCAAAGCCCAGTCATGTGCCTTATGCAACCACATAAATCTCAGGTCATGACTAGGGTTGTGTTCCCAGGTCAAATGACACAGGTTTCCTCATTCATTGCTTTAGTGTGAAAGAGGTATTAGATAATACCAGTTTGCCTCCCAGAGAGGCAGTTCTTGAACTCAGTTTCAGAACTTGCCTCCCCCTCACAGACAGAGAAGTCTAACAGACTCATGGGCAAGACAACATGCTGGCTCTGCTTCCACCATGCAGCACACCTCTCTGTAGACCTTTCTACCACAACTGTTTCCACTTTTTACCTTTGTTGTAAAATTAAACTTTTTTTTTCACTACAACCGCACATACACACACACATACACACATATATACACACACACATATACACACACATACACAAACGTGCACACACACACACATGCACAAACATGCACACACACACACAGGCACACACACATGCACAAACGTGCACACATGCACACACACACATGCACAAATGTGCACACACACACACATATACACACACACATGCACAAACGTGCACACACACACACACATGCACAAACGTGCACACACACACACAAAAACACACATGCACAAACATGCACACACACACACACAAACACATGCACAAACGTGCACACACACACATGCACACACACATGCACAAACGTGTACACACTTACGCACAAATGTGCACACACACACGTATACACACATGCACAAACATGCACACATACATAGAGACACCCACAAACACGCACACATGCACAAATGTGCAAACACACATAAACACACATGCACAAACGTGCACACACATACACACACATGCATAAACATCCAAACAAACACACACAAACATAAACACATACACACACACACCAAACTTTCACACACATGTATTTACACATACACATCCACACATATACACACACAGGGACACACAGACACAAACATGAACAAACATATATTTATAGACACACACACACACACATAAACACACGCACAGAAACACACACATTTATTTATACACGCACAGACACACACACACACACACACACAAAGACACACACAAACATGCACACAAATATTACATTGCATTACATTACGTGGCATTTAGCAGACGCTCTTATCCAGAGCGACGTACAAAAAAGTGCAAATCAAACACAAGAACACGTGCAAAAGTGGACCAGAGAGGACAGTACAGTCCAAGTGTAAACATACAGAAATTCAGAACCCTTGAAGAGTATAATCAACTTTCAAACTAGCATACCACAGTTGGCAGCTAGAATACAACAATACAAAAGCCAATAAAAACAACAATACCTATACAAGTAACGATATCTATAGGTGTGGCGAGGGGGAGGCGCCAGAAGGCACGAAGTGGCAGAACGGAGGGGTGTTTTTGGTGTATAGGTCTTGATAAGGGATTGAATATATACATATATTTATAGACATACACACACACACACACACATATACACACACAGAGAAAAACACACATATATTTACACACACACACACACACACACACACACACATACATACACACACACAAACACACACACACACACACACATACACACAGGTTATGTCTGATCAGGGCTCATATGAGCTGTCTGAAGAAGCCCAGCTTTGGTGGATGTGGAGCTGTTGGTTCAGTGAAAGACACACTTCCCCCTCCTCTAATCCAGTCAAAATCTATGTGGAGCACAGGGAGACCACACTGGAGCTGATGGTGCCCTTTTTACAGTTAAAGGGCTGCACTTTTTCACCCAAAACATTACCTGTTTGAACAGCCAATAAAAACTGCCCCTGACTTGTGACCTCCTACTGGAAAATGATCAGTTGAAGTCCTCCTACTCTGTACACTTTGAGTTTTACAGTGCAGGGTACAACAGGGTCTCAACCAGAGGGGAGACTCAAGGACAGAAGAGCTCAGATACAGCGATGGCAGCCCTCTGTGTTATTCTTGTGTTTTTCAGCAAACTGTGTAAGTGTATACTTGTTTCTGACTTATTGACCAAAAACATTTTCCAATCATTTTAAGCAGTGTACGGAGAGTTCAGAGAGCATGGTGGGTGTTTTTTCTTTGTTTTTTTCCCCCATTGTCAGTGAAGTTGAAATATTGCTTTCTGTTGGATTCCAGGTGGTCTGCTTGGGCAGAGTGTAGTTCAGCCCAATGCTCTGGTGACAGCTCAGCTTGGAGACACCGTGACTCTCCCGTGTTTCTGTTCTGATATGGAAGGAGCGGCCACGATCAGATGGATAAAGCATCCACTTGGACAGAAGCCTCAGGATGTCGCAAAGATGGTGAACTATCAATCAGATGCTGTGTTTTTCAATGAGTTTAAAAACAGTACACGTCTCAGAGCTGAGAAAGCAAAGGGAACCTTTAACCTGACTGTCTCACATGTAGAGCCATCAGATTCAGCAACATACTACTGCGCTTTTATTCACCTCTTCAATGAGATTAGCTTTGGAAATGGAAGTACCTTAATGGTGACGGGTAAGTATGAAACATATTTTATTTTTCCATAGCCTAACTTGTTGAAATTGTAATTTGCCATTCTACATTATAAAATGAAGTTATGCTTCTTTTTTCCTATATTTAAGTATTGATTCAATTAATCTGATAAAAACACTTTGAAGTCCCTTGCCATAAAATAGATTTTTTCCAGTATGAACTGTTTATGGTGATGCTCTTGCCAATAGCAGTACTGCCATTTGCTGTACATCTTAAAGGCTAAGTGTATATACTCAGTGAGCACTTGACTAGACTTTTTTTTAGACTTAATACGTCTTCTGCTGGTGTAGCCTGTCCATTTGGAGGATTGACATGTTATCGTTCAGCAATAAATCCATGACACGTCACAATGAGAAAATATGAAGAAAAAAATATATATATATAAAATCTAGTCGAGGCCGGTCACATTTCCTGTTGGTTCTTCACATTCTTATTTGCTGCTGCATCAGCTGTATCCCATTGTTTCTTTGCACATGAAATCAATCACTAAAAATGCATTCACTGAAATTGCCCTAGTGATGAAGATGTTGAAGATTTGTGGGATTAATTATTGTCACTAGAATCGGATGACTGATTTTGTGATGTACATTGTATGATGATGTACCATGATGGTTTGCATCCTGTATATAACAAAGCAGCTTTAGAAAATTGTATAGCTTTTACATTTTTTGAATAAAAAAAGAAAGCATTCAAAACTGATTGTAGAAATTGAATTTCTTTCTTGTTTATCTTATTAAGTTTCAGTGTGTGCAGTGTGTCCCTGTCATCTTTTGTAGAGATATTAACCATTTCTGCTCTAGTGGAAAACATTGAAGCATTAAAAATTAATTGCTTCATTTTGTTATGTTTGCACGTGTAAAAACTGAACTAAAGTTAGGCTACTGTAGATACATATACTAATGAATAAACAGACACGGTTTCTTCTCCAACTCTCACTCTCCTTCTGGACATTACATATTTACTATGCATATTGCGTTCTCGCCACCTACTGGCGAGAACACAACACATTTGAATACAAATTTTTAAAAAATTTTAATACAATGGTTTTAGTTTCTAGTAAAGTAAAATTTCTAGTGCACAAACTGCATCTGAATCACACATATGTGCAAAAACATGCTGCACTTTATATTATAATCGGTGGAGTCATCTTCAGCTCTCTGTATAACCTCCAATAATACAAAGCCATACTGCATTTATATGTAAACCTTACACAGTGGAATGCAAAGGACAATTCTGTATTGAGTGTAATGAGTGCTAACTTTTGACAGGGCCAGAGTCCCAGAGCAGGACAGTAGTGCTGCAGCAGCCCGAGTCTGAGTCAGTGCAGCCAGGAGACTCTGTGACTCTGCAGTGTACAGTACACACTGAGACCTGTGCAGGAGAACACAGTGTGCACTGGTTCAGACCGGGCTCAGGAGAGTCCCCTCCAGGAATCATTCACACCCATGGACACAGGAGTGATGAGTGTCAGAGGAGCTCTGGGACTGTGTCTCCCACACAGAGCTGTGTCTACAACTTCCCCAAGAGGAACCTCAGCCTCTCTGATGCTGGGACTTACTACTGTGCTGTGGCCACCTGTGGGGAGATCCTGTTTGGGAACGAGACCAAGCTGGATGTTGAGAGTAAGCCTTAAATATTAATTAATTAATTCATTCATTATCCTAACCCGCTTATCCTGAACAGGGTTGCGGGGGGGCTGGAGCCTATCCCAGCATGTGGGAGGAAACCTGAGTACCCGGAGCAAACCCACGCAAACACGGAGAGAACATGCAAACTCCACACAGAGGCCCCGACCAACCGGGATTCGAACCCAGGACATCCTTGCTGTGAGGCGGCAGTGCTACCCACAGCACCATCCGTGCCGCGCAGCTTTAAATATACAGTATTTAAATACAGTATACAGTTTTTACAGTAATCCCACTTCAAAAAGTGCATATGCATTGGTTAATGCTATTTCACCCAGGAGGTGTGACCATCCTTTCCCGGCTGTCCATCTTGAGGACCGGGGTACTTTTTGGCGTTGTGACAATATTTGTCATCATCTCCCGTTTCAGAAGGCCAAGCTAAGATCAGAACGTAAGCTGCATACATACTTAAACAGTGTACAACTGCAGGCCCATGAACTGTTTTTAGTGCATACTGCATTGTATTACAAGGGGCTAACGCAGTAGGGTCAGGCTGTATGATATTCCTGTGTTCAACATTTGCCTTGGGGACCTCTGCACAGTAGTATTAAATCTGTTAAATCAACTCCATTGTCAGATTTTGACTTGATTTGAGTCACATTGAGTAATATTGACCCCATTTGCACACATTTTCACGCCTAACAATTACAAAAGTAAAATAATAAAACTAATAATAATAATAATAATAATAATTATAATTATAATAATAATAATACTCATCATCATCATTTCTCATTTAAAAAATCACTGCATTAATTGTTTTGTATTTTTACTTTTTATTTTACTCAAACAGGGGCTGCATCAAAACCTAAAAGAAAAAATTTCTCCGGTGAATATACTGTAATCATATGTGCTGAAATCATAAGTGCATCTCCTTTTAGCATCAAGATGAAGCCATGAATTACGCTGCTTTGACTTTCACCAAAAAGAAACCCAAAGTGAGGAGGAAGAAGAGGGAGGAAGAGAGAGAAACGGTTTATTCAGGTGTGAGATTTAAAGACCACGAGTGAAGCTTTCCATCAAAATTAATCTTCGTCACAAGAATGATCACAATTTATCAAACATGTCCTCCTTCGCATTGGTGCACATGACAGTATATGTGAACTGTAAATTTGCCTTAAAATTGTTTCAAAGAAAAAAATTAAAAATTGTAGACTGATCTGCTTGCATTTTAAGCATTGTGTAGTCTTAAGATTCTGCATACTCTCCTTGTCCTAAGGGTCAAAAATGGTCCACTTTCACTCAACCCCTCAATCCCAAATGTATTTTGCATGAAGAAACAATCTGTCACTCATCACAAACTTTGTCATCAAATTTAAAGTTGAAAAAAGAACAGTTAGGGAGTTTTCTCTGCTATTATACATACGGGTGGGTCATTTTTCACCCTTAAGACAACACAAGGTTTAAATGTCGTTCAATGTTACTAAATCTGACACAGTTTAGGGCGGCAGTGTATTGCAGTGGTTAGGGAAGAGGAGGTGAGTCTCATTCAGGTCATGTACTGCGTTTGTACCTTTGAGAAGGCTGTTAACTTGAGTGACTTCAGCGTATATTAAATATGAAACTGCACACTTGTCGAATTGTGTAAGTCACCCTGGGTAAAAGAGCCAACTAAATGCCAGAAATGTGATATCAAACAGAAGTGAAATATTAGGACAACAAAACAAGATCAGACTGCTAATGTGTCATCAGTGATTCACTGATTAGAAAGGAATGTCGTTTTTGAGGTTTGGAAAGAGTCGATGATAAAAATATATTCTGTTCTAGAGCCATTTATTTTAGGGTTAATAGGCCTAGTTTCTGCTGGGGACAGTCGTGTCATTTCCCAACTCTTTATGAAAGGTCAAATTCTGCCCTGACCTCTTTTCATATAATATCATAGACATGAAATACAGTGGTGTGCAAACATTTGGGCACCCAGGTCAAAGATTGAGGATCTGTTCAACTAACTAACTTTACCGAGTGTAGTGGCCCAACCCATGTCCCCCCTTTCATGCCAATGCCCAGCCATGTACTACTTGAGTGTTTTTATTCCTGCTGGGAAGGAATTTCAAAGCATCTTTATGAAAATGCCTCTTAAAAATGCTCTATACAAATAAAATGTGATATATTTCCATGAAGTTTAATGCAGAATTATTTGTCATGGTAAATATTGTTCATGCTTTCCATAGATCGGACAGTCAGGGTACATACATAATTCCTATTACAATCCACCTTAATGTATAAATACTGTCATTGTAAGCTCACATATTTACTCCACATACAGCAGAGAGGCATGTGGAGATAATGTATCTTTGCACATCCACACCAGCGGTGCGTCTGGCATACAGTACAAAATCTGCCACTTCTAAGCCAGGGTCACTGTGAATCTGTGTACTCTTCTGCATGTTTTACTGAACATGCTTTCTGAAGACAAGGCCTCCTGCAGGCAGAGCCCTCTCTGTACCTACAGTAGCCAAAGCACTTCCTGTATGCACAGCGACAGCTTTCTTGTGTTCTCAGTTATTGATGCTGCGCAGTGTGTTCTAGAAGAACTGGACGCATTTTCTGACTGAATGACTCAGTGGCAGATACCTTCCTGTGTTCACAGGGGCTTATAATTATAATTATTATTATGATTATAACATCCTTTGACTCTTACTCTACATGTGCAAAATTACTGGTATAAGACTGGTATAATGGCCATCACACATAAATAAGATTTCAATTGCATCTGATTTTAGTGTTAATGCATTCCTACATGTTTTTGAACATCCTCTTGATTGCATTTCATTGATTGAACTATAATACATAAAGAAACGTCACAGAGTCAAACTCATTAGACTGAATAAACAAGCACATACTGTTCTCAGCTAAGCCAACTGCTCTTTCACTCCAGGTTAACTTCTACCAGTGCTTTACAAGATTGTGAAAGAGTGTGTCTGCCATTGGGGTAACTTTGATTCCAGATGTGGGCAACACTTTAAAAATACATCCTGCTTCTAGCTAGCTCATAGAAACTGCAACAAAATGTTTGAAATCACACATTTAAAAAACTCTGACCTAAACCCCCATAAGAGCAAGAATAGGGCACCAGTGACAAGAAAAAACTCCCTGCTGACAGAAATTCATCCCAAGGAACTTCTGGCTGCTTGGATGGATCCAGACTGAAGGGGGAACCCATCCTCCTCAGTCCTTCTGCTGACTGTCTTCTCATGACCTAAATTCATATAATTTTCAGAAAATCTCCCAAAAATACGCAGAACATTTTTGTGGTTTTTAGGATGATCTGGAGAGAGAATCTGACTTTTTGACGAAATGCCACCCTAGAAAAATGGTGACAGTAAAAAAAGCAGGCAGTAAATGTCACATGGACATACCTATTGCTGATACACTGCCTGTGCAGAGATCAAGTGTACTATTGATAGAATTTGATGCATTGAAGCATAACAGCTTCAAAAATGCTTCAAACAGGCACCAGCACAAGCCGTTATAAGAGACTATGCTATCAAGAAAGAGTGTGTCAGCCATTGGGGTAATTTACTTGTTTCTAAAAAGCTCATAGAAACTGACAGAAATTTTTTACACACAGCTCTCTTTTTCATCAGTAGTACAATGCGTTTGTCCGTTTCAGACTGTTCTGTGGTGGTGACAGGGGAGGTTCACTCATTTTCCACCCACAGCCTTATATATTCAGCTTTACTCAGACTAGAGCTACACAGGAAGACTGACCTGCATTACAGAGCTGTGTTCACACCTCCTTCTCTCAGCACTGAAACCACACTGGCACTCCCCCCTCATGCCTCAGACCACCTTTCCATTTTTCAACTGTCTAGAAAAGAGCGGCTTTAAAACACTGCACAAACAACATTTCAAAATACAAATGATTTAAAATCTGTCCCTCCATAAATTGTGCTTAAATTAGAGAGACAAAAGATTGGTATTGCCCTCTATAATTAAAGAGGGCTTTTAACTTTAATATTCTGTATTCATCATCATTCACGTTTTCTTCTAAAATGTGTGATTTGTAAAACTTTTCAGAATGACACTATTTTGCACTGATTATGCTCTTTTAGACAAATGTTTTAAGCTTGCGTGCATCCTTCAGATTTCTGATATACTGCTTGCAATGATGAATATCATTTTCAATATCACAATAAAACCATTTTCAGGGCAACTTCATAACATCCTGAGACCCTCTTGCTGGAAGAATGCTTTGCTCTGTGGTTTGGTCTCTCTGGCCACTGACTCAAAAGAAAACCCTTGTGCTCCACCTCTGTGGTTTCCATAGCATGCACCTCTCTCTCACTTTCTCTGTCTCTTCTTTCTGCTCACTTTCTCTGTGTCTTCTTTCTGCTCTCTCTCGCTTTCTCTCTTCCTCTCTTTATTTTTGGTTCCTTTGTTTCTTTTTATTTGGTTTTGAGGGGGTGGGAGATGGTTTTTAAGGCAATTTTGGATGGTTGTGTGTTTCAATAAAGGAACATCAAAAGTCTCTCCCTCTTCTTTCTGCCCTCTCTATTTCTCTATCTCTCATCTCCTACGGTCCTTCACACAGAACTATGCATGCTCTTTTCAGATGAACAGTAATTACATGCATTTTTTTTTTTTTTTACTGCAATAATACATCTTAGATATCCTTATGGATTTTAGAATGATTTTTATTAAGATGATTATTTTAGTGTCTACCTGGTGTTTCATCTCTCTCACACACACCATTTCAAACTATAACTTAGTCCTCCCTCCTGATCCCCCCCCCCCCTTTCCAATATTCCTACAAAGACTGTATTTTTTTTTTAGAACAGCACTTCATTTGCATTTTACGAGTTATGGATGTGATGCTTTAGCTTGTGGAAGATCCTATGCACTTGTACGTCGCTTTGGATTAAAAGTGTCTTCCTAATGACTTAAATGTAAAATATAAATGTCTCTCTCTCTCTATCTCTCTCTATCTATCTATCTATCTATCTCTCTCTCTCTCTATGCATGCTCTTTTCAGATGAACATTAATTACACTCTTTTTTTTTCGAAGTTCAACTGCAATCGTAAATCTTAGACATCCTTATGGATTTTATAATGATTGTTATTAAGATTATTATTTTAGTGTCTTCCTGGTGCTTCATTGAGACAGAGCCAGTGAGATGAAAGAGGAAGTCCCCATAATGGCGGCCATTGTGATGTCATCAAGTGTCAGACCCTCAGGCCTCTGATGATGACACATGTGCTTTGTCATGGACAAACTGCATTATGGGTAGAATTCATGACTATGCTTGTTCAGAAAATGCTACACTTTTGAATTATGAATACTAAATCCTGAAACTACTGACACCTCACCCTGGTGTCAGTGTAAAATTACAGCCTGAGCAATGTTTTTGCCAAATGAGGGACGTACACACAGTGATCACTTTAGGCAGACCTGTAAACCAGCGTGTTAATGCAAATATTTAATCAGCCAATCATGTGGCAGCAACTAAATGCATAAAAGCATGCATTGAATGGTGCGAAAAACAAAAAACATCCAGTGAGCAGCAGTTCTGTGGGCTGAAACTTACACATTGTTAATGAGAGAGGTCAGTGGAGAAAGGCCAGAAAGCTCAAAGCTGACAGGAAGATGACAGTAATGAAAATAACCACACTTTACAACAGTGGTATGCAGAAGAGCATCTCTGAACACACAACGCATCATAACTGGACAGGCTACAACTAACTTTACCGAGTATAGTAGCCCAACCCATGTCCCCCCTTTCATGCCAAAGCCCAGTCTTGTACTTTATGTACCCACATAAATCTCAGACTCATGGGCATGACAGCACGCTGGCTCTGCTTCCACCATGCAGCACACCTCTCTGTATACCTTTCTACCACAACTGTTTCCACTTTTTAACTTTGTTGTAAAATTAAACAATTTTTTTCCCTCTACAACCGCATTACCTCTTGCCTCATCTGTGCTACATGGCCATAGTGCTGTATGACATACACACACACATGCACAAACGTGCAAACACACACACACACACACACACATACACACATATATACACACACACATACACACACACATGCACAAACGTGCACACACACACACACACAAACACATGCACACATGTGCACATGCCCACATATACACACCCACATACACACCCACACGTATTCTTACACACACACACGCATATATTTACACACACATACACACACACATGCACAAACGTGCAAAAACATACATATACACACACACACACAAACGTTCACACGCACACACACAAACATACTTGCAATTTTGGATGGTATATTGAATATCATTTTCAATATCAAAATAAAACTATTTTCAGGGCATTGTCAGTTTTAATTATAGACTGTTTCTAACATCCTGAGACCTGCTTGCTGGAAGAATGCTTGGCTCTGTGGTTTGGTCTCTCTGGCCATTGACTCAAAACAAAACCCTTCTGCTCTGCATTTGTGGTTTCCATAGCATGTACCTCTCCTCTCTTTCTCTCTCTTCTTTCTGCTCTCTCTCTCTCTCTCTTTCTCTCTTCCTCTCTTTTTGTTTGGTTTTGAGGGGGTGGGAGATGGTTTTAAGGCAATTTTGGATGGTTGTGTGTTTCAATAAAGGAACATCAAAAGTCTCTCCCTTTTCTTTCTGCCCTATCTCTTTCTCTATCTCTCATCTCCTACAGTCCTTCACACAGAACTATGCATGCTTTTTTCAGATGAACAGTAATTACATGCATTTTCTTAATTTTTTTAACTGCACTTTAACTTAGACATCTAACTTAGACATCCTTATGGATTTTATAATGATTGTTATTAAGATGATTATTTTAGTGTCTACCTGGTATTTCATTCAGACAGGGCCAGTGAGATGAAAGCGGAAGTCCCCTTAATGGGGCCATTGTGATGTCATCAAGTGTCAGACCCTCAGGCCTTTGGTGATGACACACGTGCTTTGTCAAGGACAAACTGCATTATGCGAATAATTTATGTAGCTATTTCTGTTTCATTGATTATGCTTCATGTGGCAGCAATTAAATGCATAAAAGCATGCAGAGAATGGTGCGAAAAACCAGAAAAACATCCGATGAGCAGTAGTTATGCGGGCAGAAATTACACATTGTTAATGAGAGAGGTCAGAGGAGAAGGGCCAGATTGGTCAAAGCTGACAGGAAGGTGACAGTAACGCAAATAACCAGGCATTACAACAGTGGTGTGAAAAAAGCATCTCTGAACACACAACGCATCAGACCTCTGAGTGGATTGGCTACAGCAGCAATAAGATGAAGTCTAAAAATGAAGTCTAAAATACCTAATAAAGTGCTAACTGTGTGTCTATTCAATGCCATTTCCAGTGTTCATTGTGAATTGAAATTAAAATGTACTTGAAATCAGTAACTGATCCATGAAAATAAGTATGCACAATATGTTTCCACTCAATATTGTTATGCATAATCGTTTCATAGAACATACAGCATGGAACAATGGATGATTTTCATCGGTTGTTCTGACTCTAGTTTTGTCTTTTAGAATTTGGAAAGTGGAACCTGCAGTCCTCAGTGGTAACTTATCTAGTCTTGTCCGGTAACCCTGGTCTCCTCTGGTAACTCCTCTAGTACTCCCAATTCACACATTTAAAAAACTCTGACCTAAACCCCCACAAGACTAGGGCACCAGTGGAAAGAATAAACTCCCTGGTCACAGAAGTGTGACAGAAGTTCATCCCAAGGATTCTTTACTGAAGCATGCTCTGGAGACAAAATCATTCAAGGTCATTGTGCTGCTTATTGTTGTTGAAATCTATTACGCACAGCTCTGTTTTTCATCAGTAGCACAATGTGTTTGTCTGTTTCAGACTGTTCTGTGGTGGTGGCAGGGGAGCGTCACTTATTTTCCACTCACAGCCTTATATATTCAGCTTTACACAGGAAGACTGACCTGCAAAACAGAGCTGTGTTCACACCTCCCTCTCTCAGCGCTGAAACCACACTGATGCTCCAAACTCGACCATCTTCAGACAACATTTCCATAACAACATTCTAGAAAAGAGAAGCAGGAAAACGGTGCACTTGTATTCCAAAAATTTATTTTTTTTAATCTGTCCCCAAGATTCCAAATATAGTGCAGAAATTCTAATGACAAAAGATTGGTATTGCTCTCTTGAATTAAAGAGGGCTTTTAACATCATTCACATGTTTTCTTCTAAAATGTGTGCAGTTCATCCCTGTTTCTAACTTCATAACATCCAATTCGTCCAGCACCTGCTTGCTGGACAAATGCTGGGCTCTGCGGTTTGGTCTCTTTGGCCTTTGACCTAAAACAAAACCCTTGTGCTCCGCCTTTGTGGTTTCCATAGCATGCACCTCTCTCTATCTCTCATTCTCGCTCTTCTTTCTGCTCTCTCTCTTTCTCTCTTCCTCTCTTTATTTTTTGTTGCATTGTTTCATTTTGTTTGGTTTTGAGGGGGTGGGGGATAGGTCTTCAAGTGTCACACCCTCGGGCCTCTGATGATGACACACGTGCTTTGTCATGGACAAACTGCATTATGGGTAGAATTTATGAAGTTATTTATGTTTCATTGGTTATGCTTGTTCAGAAAATGCTACACTTTTCAATTATGATTACAAAATCATGAAACTACTGACACCTCACCCTGGTTTCAGTGTAAAATTACAGCCTGAGCAATGTTTTTTCCATACACACAGGGATCACTTTAGGTAGACCTGTAAACCAGCGTGTTAATGCAAATATTTAATCAGCCAATCATGTGGCAGCAACTAAATGCATAAAAGCATGCATTGAATGGTGCAAAAAACATCCAGTGAGCAGCAGTTCTGCGGGCTGAAACTTACACATTGTTAATGAGAGAGGTCAGTGGAGAAAGGCCAGAAAAGTCACCACACATTACAATAGTGGCATGCAGAAGAGCATCTCTGACTGCACAACACATCATCACTCTAAGTGGACAGGCTACAGCAGCAGAAGACTTAAGTCTAAAAACTAAGTCTAAAATGCTGAATAAAGTGCCAGCTGTGTGTAGATTCAATGCCAGTGTTCATTCCAAGGTTCATTGAAATGGAATTTCAATTGTAATAGGGTTGTCCTGACCCTTGTTTTGTCTTTCAGAATTTGAAAAGTGGAACCTGCAATCCTCTCATGACATCCTGCATGATCCTTTCTAGTGAATAGGATCAAAACTGTTATCAACTTTACGCTGCTATAAAATTCAAACCTCACTTCCTGTTCCAGCAGGTAGGTCTACTAGGGACAACATGCTCTGCAAGGCCTTTTTTGTCCTTGGCCATCAACCGTGAGACAGAATCAATATTTCATATCAAACTCTTTATTTAAATGAGTAGGTTTTTCAAAGGCATCTGATTAAGGAGGTGCCAAAAACACATATGGCTTCCTCCTCTTCCTTTCCACAGCAGGGACATTCAGAACCACGGATAGTGCCTGCAGGACCAGGAGAAACCTCAGCACCCTGCTCCTCAAGCCGGGACAGCCCACTTTCAGACACAAAACCCAGGGATCACATGAGGTACCGAAACATGCGTTTGTCCCTTTTAAACTCTTGTGTTCTTGGGAAAGAATGGGGTCCTTACCATTCACCCAGGAGCCCAAAGTGTACTTTCATACATGTCCAGTGGAGGTGATATAGGTGCAGCGCAACCAGGGCCCCTGGTTTGGGAGGGGCCATGGGCACTGGGGCCCCTGGTTTTGGAGGGGCCATGGGCACTGGAGCGCCTGGTTTGGGACGGGCCATAAGCACTGGAGCCACTGGTTTGGGAGGGACCAAAAGCACCAGGGCCCCTGGTTTGGGCAGGGGTATAAACACCTGGGCCCCTGGTTTGGGAGGGGCCATGGGCACTGGGGCCCCTGGTATGGGAGGGCCAATGGGCACTTGGGCCCCTGGTTTGGGAGGGCCCATGGGCACTGGGGCTCATCTTAACTGTACATGTCACTGCTGAAGAAATTATTTTTAGGCATCAGAACATCATTTCTGCCCAAGTTAAACACGAGAAGATTGAGGATTGGTTCAACTTACTAACTTTACTGAGTATAGTAGCCCAACCCATGTCCCCCCTTTCATGCCAAAGCCCAGTCATGTGCCTTATGCACCCACATAAATCTCAGGTCATGACTAGGGTTGTGCTCCCAGGTCAAATGACACAGGTTTCCTCATTCACAGCGATGGCAAACACAGGTTCCTCATTCATTGCTTTAGTGCGAAAGAGGTATTAGATAATACCAGTTTGCCTCCCAGAGAGGCAGTTCTTGAACTCAGTTTCAGAACTTGCCTCCCCCTCACAGACAGAGAAGCCTAACAGACTCATGGGCATGACAGCACGCTGGCTCTGCTTCCACCATGCAGCACACCTCTCTGTATACCTTTCTACCACAACTGTTTCCACTTTTTACCTTTGTTGTAAAATGAAACAGTTTTTTCCCACTACAACCGCACAACCTCTTCCCTCATCTGTGCCACGTGTCCATAGTGCTGCATGACATACAAACACACACACACACACACACACACACACACACACACATGCACAAATGTGCACACACACACACACATACACACATACACACGAACACATGCACAAATGTGCACACATGCACATATACACACACCTGCACAAACATGAAACACACATATACGCACACATGCACAAACGTGCACACACACACACACGCACACACACATGCACAAACACATGGATAAACGTGCACATGTCTACATATACACACACACACACATACACACCCACACATAGACTTACACACACACACACACGCATATATTTACACACACACATACATGTGCACAAACGTGCAAACTCATACATATACACACACATATACACACACACAAGCACAAACGTGCACACGCACACACACACACACACACACATACATGCACAAATGTGCACACACACACAAACACATACACACATATACACAAACACATGCACAAATGTGTGCACACACACATATACACTCACGCACAAACGTGGACACACACGCATACACACACATGCACAAATGTGCACACACACACACACACACACATACACACACACATATTTACACACGCACACACACACACACACACACACACACATACATACACACATACACACACACTCACACACACTCTCACACACACACACACACACACACACACACACTCATACACACAGGTTATGTCTGATCAGGGCTCATATGAGCTGTCTGAGGAAGCCCAGCTTTGGTGGATGTGGAGCTGTTGGTTCAGTGAAAGACACACTTCTCCCTCCTCTAATCCAGTAAAAATCTATGTGCAGCACAGGGAGAACACAGTGGAGCTGATGGTGCCCCTTTTTTTTTTTGATGTCCTCCTTCACAGTATCTGTAAACGGTAAATTTGCCATAAAAAACTAAAAGAGTCTCTTGGAGCGGTGCTTATTCTTAAATGCTTTTTCAAATAAACAAATAAAAACTTCAAAAATTGTACACTGATGTACTTGCATTTTAAGCATTGTGTAGTCTTAAGATTCTGCATACTCCCCTTGTCCTTAGGGTCAAAGGAGGTGAGCCTCATTCAGGTCATGTACTGCATTTGTACCTTTGAGAAGGCTAACAAGGTTAACTTGAATGACTTCAGTGTATATTTAATATGAAACTGTACACATGTAGAATTGTGTAAGTCACTCTGGGTAAAATTTTGAGGTTCAGTGTGTTTTTTTTCAGACTTCCACACGACTCCAGTATGTAAATAACACATACCTCTTATCAAACTGGAAATAGCATTTTCTCTTGTTGCACTGAAAGTGTTCGCGTGCGGAATTTTATCACCCAATAAATTACCTGTTTGAACAGCCAATAATATCTCCCCCTGACTTGTGACCTCCCACTGGAAAATGATCAGCTCAAGTCCTCCTACTCTGTACACTTTGAGTTTTACAGTGCAGGGTACAACAGGGTCTCAACCAGAGGAGAGACTCAAGGACAGAAGAGCTCAGATACAGCGATGGCAGCCCTCTGTGTTATTCTTGTGTTTTTCAGCAAACTGCGTAAGTGTTTACTTGTTTCTGACTTATTGACCAAAATCATTTTACAATCATTTTAAGTAGTGTACGGAGAGTTCACAGAGAATGGTGGGTGTTTTTGCTTTGTCTTTTCCCCCCATTGTCAGTGAAGTTGAATTATTGCTTTCTGTTGTATTCCAGGTGGTCTGCTTGGGCAGAGTGTAATTCAGCCTAACGCACTGGTGACAGCTCAGCTTGGAGACACCGTGACTCTCCCATGTTTCTATCCGGATAATGGAGTGCCTACAGTCAGCTGGATAAAGCAACCACTTGGACAGAAGCCTCAGCCTGTCGCAAAGATGGTGAACTATCAATCAGATGCTGTGTTTTTGAATGAGTTTAAAAACAGTACACGTCTCAGAGCTAAGAAAGGAAAGGGAACCTTTAACCTGACTGTCTCACATGTAGAGCAATCAGATTCAGCAACATACTACTGCACTTTTATGGTGTTGGATGAGATCAGCTTTGGAGATGGAAGTACGTTAATGGTGATGGGTAAGTATAAATTTTATTTTTCCATAGCTTAACTTGTCTAAATTCTACGTTATAAATTGAAACTATGCTTCTTTTTTCTAATACTTTTAGGAAAATTAAGTACTGATTCAATTCATCTGACAAAAACACTCTGAAGTCCCTTGCCATAAAATGTATATTTACAATATGAACTGTTTATGGTGATGCTTTCGCCAAAAGCAGAGCTGCCATTTGCTGTACATCATAAAGGCTACCTGTATATACTCAGTGAGCACTTGACTAGACTTTTTTTAGACTTAATATGTCTTCTGCTGGTGCAGCCTGTCCATTTAGAGGATTAACAGGTTGTGTGTTCAGAGATGCTCTTCTGCATACCACTGTTGTAATGTGTGGTTATTAATGTGAGACCAAGGGGGTAACATCGTGCAGTTCTCAGTTTTACAGAATACTTAAAAACACTGTGTTTCATTCAATTTTGGTAGAAAATGAGATAAGCGCAGATTTGGAATATTCAAATACTCATCTATCGTTCAGCTATGAATCCATGACACGTCACAATGAGAAAATATGAAAAAATAAAAATAAAAAAGTAAAAATATAAAATCTACCCGGGTCCGGTCGGGTCCTGTTGGTTCTCAACATTGTTCTTTGCTGGTGCATCAGCTGTAGCCCATTGTTTCTTAGAAACATGAAATCAATCACTCAAAATGCATTCAAAAATAAAGCATTCAAAACTGATTGAAGAAATTGCATTTATTTCTTATTAAGTTTCAGTGTGTGCAGTGTATCTCTTTTTTAGAGATATTAAGCATTTCTGCTCTCGTTGAAAACATTGAAGCATTAAAAATGAATTGCTTCATTTGAAAAGAATTTTTAAAAGTACAATGGTTTTAATTTCTAGTATAATAAAATACATGTCGTTGAGTTAATCAATAATCGTTTTAACACAACATTGCTAGTGCACCAACTGCAGCTGAATCACACATATGTGCAAAAACATGCTGCACTTTATATTATAATCAGTGGAGTCATCTTCAGCTCTCTGTATAACCTACAATAATACAAAGCCATACCGCATTTATATGTAAACCTTATACAGTGGAATCCAAAGGACAATTCTGTATTGAGTGTAATGAGTGCTAACTTTTGACAGGGCCAGAGTCCCAGAGCAGGACAGTAGTGCTGCAGCAGCCCGAGTCTGAGTCAGTGCAGCCAGGAGACTCTGTGACTCTGCAGTGTACAGTACACACTGAGACCTGTGCAGGAGAACACAGTGTGCACTGGTTCAGACCGGGCTCAGGAGAGTCCCCTCCAGGAATCATTCACACCCATGGACACAGGAGTGATGAGTGCCAGAGGAGCTCTGGGACTGTGTCTCCCACACAGAGCTGTGTCTACAACTTCCCCAAGAGGAACCTCAGCCTCTCTGATGCTGGGACTTACTACTGTGCTGTGGCCACCTGTGGGGAGATCCTGTTTGGGAACGGGACCAAGCTGGACTTCAAGGGTAGGAACAAAACAGGCACATTGTGAAATTTTGTTTTTAAAAGACATTGAAGACAAAGGAGTTATTGTGCAACTACTGTACATTACAATGTTCATTTCAGGACATTCTAATCTCGTATTTGTGATCTCCAATCTTTAAAGGTTAATGCTACTTGTGAAGAATTCTAAAATAGAATTTTGCCTCTAAAGCGTCAGGAAATGAAGCGTTCCTTTATTGCTTGGCGGGAGCTTTGGCGTTGAGTGTGATCCTACATATTGTCCTCGCTCTGAGCAGGAGAAAAAACTGTGAGAACAGCAAAGGTAAGAGACCAAGGTATCAATGTGTGGTACATGTAATATGTATTATTTTACATCTTATACACAATGAAATTTGTGTTGCATGAAAAAGTATGATGCATAGACAATATTACAAATACTCAATAAGAGAGAATTTAGAAAATACAGTATGTTAAGTGTTTGTGTAAAATAGTTTAACAAAATTAAGTACAATATTGTCAGGTCATTTTGTGAATAGCATGCAGAAATATTCATATGCAGCCTCTGTACAGTTCTGCAAAACAACAAGTAAAGCTACTCCATCGGTACAGATTACTGTCTCACACTACTTGTGCTGTAGGTATGTGCACATCTAGTCATACAGTATCACATGTAATGTAAAAGCCAAATCTCACTTGAATTTATGAAACTTCAGCTTCTGATATGGGCCCCAATATATACCAGCTGGCATGAACTAAAGTATAGCCACTTGATATGTGAGGCAGCTGTGATGTGACAGTCCCTCATTGTGAAAATAAAATGGCTCTTGAGCGAAAGGTATGAAGACAGTGCAGAATATTCTGACCACCAAAAAGTTTTTCTCCCTACTGTGGTGAAGATGATGCTCAATATGAAAACAAACTGTTCTTACTGTAAGTTAAAATAATAATTGCATTACATGAATTGCATTTGGCTGACGCTCTTATCCAGAGCGACGTACAGTTGATTAGACTAAGCAGGAGACAATCCTCCCCTGGATCAATGCAGGGTTAAGGGCCTTGCTCAAGGGCCCAAAGGCTGTGAGGATCTTATTGTGGCTACACCGGGGATCGAACCACCGACCTTGCGTGTCCTAGTCATGTACCTTAACCACTATGCTACAGGCCAGCCCTATAATAATAATAATAATAATAATAATAATAATAATAATAATAATAATAATAATAATAAAAATAATAATAATAATAATAATAAAAAGAAGAGGAAATATTTCTTACATATTTAATTATACATCATTAAAGTAGTTGCATTTTTTGAACAATTATTTTCCGACTCTAGTGGTTTATATTTATTTGTAATTTGTTGTCATGTATTGTAATTTGTTGTAGCATATGTTTCAGTAACTTTTGACTGGCTGCTGCCTATTTTGACCTGGTTGCTCTTGAAAAAAGTGATTCTTAATCTCAATGAGCCTGTCCTGGTTAAATATAGATTAAAATGAATAATTAATAAATTAATTAATAATTTTACTCAAACAGGGGCTGCATCAAACAACCAAGTGTCCTTGTCGGGCGAACAGGTACAAATATTATATTTCATATTTTTAATAAACTAAAGCAATTTCTGTGTTGAATATCCTGGTAAAATGATCATCGGAATGAGGAGTAACTGTATGTGTCTCATGTTTCCTTTTAGCATCAAGATGAAGCGATGAATTACGCTGCTTTGACTTTCACCACCAAGAAACCCAAAGTGAGGAGGAAGAAGAGGGAGGAAGAGAGAGAAACGGTTTATTCAGGTGTGAGATTTAAAGACCACGAGTGAAGCTTTCCATCAAAATTAATCTTCGTCACAAGAATGATCACAATTTATGTCCTCCTTCGCAGTATCTGTAAACTGTAAATTTGCCATAAAAAACTAAAAGAGTCTCTTGGAGTGGTGCTTATTCTTAAATGTTTTTTCAAATAAACAAATGAAAACTTCAAAAATTGTACACTGATGTGCTTGCATTTTAACCCGAGTGCAGTCTTTAGATTCTGCATACTCCCCTTGTCCTAAGGCAAAAATGGCCCACTTTCACTCAACCCCTCAACCCCAAATGTATTTTGCATGAAGAAACAATTTGTCACTCATCACAAATTTTTTTCACCCTAAAGAAAACACAAGGTTTAAATGTCGTTCAATGTTGCTAAATCTGACACAGTTAAGGGTGGCAGTGTATTGCAGTGATTAGGGAAGAGGAGCTGACTCTCATTCAGGTCATGTACTGCGTTTGTACCTTTGAGAAGGCCTTTTCTGGCTCCACTGGAAAGCATCTTTAGGAAAATGCCTCTGTAAAATACTCTCTAGAAATAAAATATGATATATTTCTATGAAGTTCAATGGATAATTATTTGTTATGCTCAATATTGTTCATGCTTTTTTGTTTGATATTTGTTTAATGCTTTCTGAAGTTAAAGCCTCCTGCAGCCAGAGCCCTCTCTGTACCTTCAATCGCCAAAGCACAGCGACAGCTTTCTTGTGTTGTCAGTTATCGATGCTGTGCAGTGTGTTCTAGGAGAACTGGACACATTTTCTGACTGAATGACTCAGTGGCAGATACCTCCCTGTGTTCACAGGGGCTTATAATCTAGAGAACAAGGAGAGAGTAATGCCCTGACCCAGAATGGACTTTAGTAAAGTATTTACTTTAGAGAGCTGAGCATGATTATAACATCCTTTGACTCTTACTCTACATGTGCAAAATTACTGGTATAAGACTGGTATAATGGCCATCACACATAAATAAGATGGAAAACATTTAAATTGCATGTTATTCTAGTGTTAATACATTTCTCCATGTTTTTGAACATACTCTTGATTGCATTTCATAGATTGAACTATAACACATAAAGAACTGTCACAGAGTCAAACTCATTAGACTGAATAAACAAGCACATTCTGTACTCAGCTAAGCCAATTGGTCTTTCACTCCAGGTTAACTTCTACCAGTGCTTTGCGAGATTGTGAAAGAGTGTGTCTGCCATTGGGGTAACTTGGATTCCAGATGTGTCCGACACTTTAAAAATAAATCCTGCTTCTAGCTAGCTCATAGAAACTGCAACAAAATGTTTAAATTCACACATTTAAAAAACTCTGACCTAAACCCGCATGAGAGCAAACCTAGGGCACCAGTGGCAAGAAAAAAACTCCCTGGTGACAGAAGTTCATCCCAAGGAACTTGATTCTGGTTGCTTGGATGGATCCAGACTGAAGGGGGAGCCCATCCTCCTCAGTCCTTCTGCTGACTGTCTTCTCTTGACCTAAATTCAAATTATTTTCAGAAAATCTGCCAAAAATACGAAGTACATTTTTGTGGTTTTTAGGATGATCTGGAGAGAAAACTCCAGCACAAGCAGTTATAAGAGACTATGCTATCAAGAAAGAGTGTGTCAGCCATTGGGGTAAGTTTGTAGGCAAAAATTAACTTGTTTCTAAAAAGCTCATAGAAACTGACAGAAATCTTTTACAGACAGCTCTCTTTTTCATCAGTAGCACAATGCGTTTGTCTGTTTCAGACTGTTCTGTTGTGGTGACAGGGGAGGTTCACTTATTTTCCACCCACAGCCTTATCTATTCAGCTTTACTCAGACCACAGCTACACAGGAAGACTGACCTGCAGTAGAGAGCTGTGTTCACACCTTCCTCTCTCAGCACTGAAATCACACTGACACTCCCCCCTCATGCCTCAGACCACCTTTCCATTTTTCAACTGTCTAGAAAAGAACGGCTTTAAAACACTGCAAAAACTACATTTCAAAATATAAATAATGAAAAATATGTTCCTGCATAAATTGTGCTTAAATTCTAGTGACAAAAGATTGGGATTGCCCTCTATAATTAAAGAGGGCTTTTAACTGTAATATTCTGTATTCATCATCATTCACATGTTTTCTTCTAAAATGTGTGCAATGTAAAACTTTTCAGAATGACACTATTTTGGTCTGATTATGCTGTTTTAAGCTTGTGTGCATCCTTCAGGTTTCTAACTTCATAACATCCTGAGACCTGCTTGTTGGAAGAATGCTTGGCTCTCTCTCTCTCTCTCTCTCTCTCTCTCTCTCTCTCTCTCTCTCTCTCTCTCTTTCTCTCTCTCTCTCTCTCTCTCTCAATCCCTCCCCATATTTCGACGCAGACTAAAAACACACTGTTTCAAGATTGAGGATCGGTTCAACTAACTAACTTTACCGAGTATAGTAGCCCAACCCATGTCCCACATGTCCCACCAATCTCAGGTCATGACTAGGGTTATGCTCCCAGGTCAAATGAGAAAGGTTTCCTCATTCACAGCAATAACAGGTTCCTCATTCATTGCTTTAGTGTGAAAGAGGTATTAGATAATACCAGTTTGCCTCCCAGAGAGGCAGTTCTTGAACTCAGTTTCAGAACTTGCCTCCCCCTCACAGACAGAGAAGCCTAACAGACTCATGGGCATGACAGCACGCTGGCTCTGCTTCCACTTTTGTAAACTACCGCACTACATTTTACATTTTACATTTTTGTCATTTGGCAGACGCTTTTAATCCAAAGCGACTTAAAAGTGCATAGGTTCTACCACAAGTCAAAGCATCACATCCATAACGAGGAAAATACACATGGAATGCTGTTCTAAACATATAGTCGTCATCATAAGTGCCACTACCTCTTGCCTCATCTGTGCCACGTGTCCATAGCGCTGCATGACACACACACACACACACACACAAACACATATGCACAAATGTGCACACCCACACACATACACACACACGCGCACAAACGTGCACACACAAACACACACACACACACAAACACATGCACAAATGTGCACACACACACACACACACACACACACACACACACATGCAAAAACGTGCCCACACACACACACATACACACACATGCACAAATGTGCCCACACACACACACACACACACATGCACAAACGTGCACACACACACACACACACACACAAACACACACACATACACACAGGTTATGTCTGATCAGGGCTCATATGAGCTGTCTGAGGAAGCCCAGCTTTGGTGGATGTGGAGCTGTTGGTTCAGTGAAAGATACACTTCTCCCTCCTCTAATCCAGTCAAAATCTATGTGCAGCACAGGGAGACCACACTGGAGCTGATGATGCCCTTTTTACAGTTAAAAGGCTGAACCAACAGCCACTCTCATTACCATGTTCATTTTAATTCATAGTATTATCGTAAAGTATTAACTGTGTATTTTCACAAATAATCACAATAATCAAACTGGAAATAACATTTTCTCTTGTTGCACTGAGAGTGTTTGTACGCAGAACTTTGTCACCCAAAACATTACCTGTTTGAACAGCCAATTATATCTGCCCCTGACTTGTGACCTCCTACTGGAAAATGATCAGCTCAAGTCCTCCTACTCTGTACACTTTGAGTTTTACAGTGCAGGGTACAACAGGGTCTCAACCAGAGGAGAGACTCAAGGACAGAAGAGCTCAGATACAGCGATGGCAGCCCTCTGTGTTATTCTTGTGTTTTTCAGCAAACTCTGTAAGTGTTTACTTGTTTCTGACTTATTAACCAAAATCATTTTACAATCATTTTAAGTAGTGTACAGAGAGTACACAGAGAATGGTGGGTGTTTTTGCTTAGTTTTTTCCCCCATTGTCAGTGAAGTTGAAATATTGCTTTCTGTTGGATTCCAGGTGGTCTGCTTGGGCAGAGTGCAGTTCAGCCCAACGCTGTGGTGACAGCTCAGCTTGGAGACACCGTGACTCTCCCGTGTTTCTTTTCTGATATGGAAGGAGCGGCCACGATCAGATGGATAAAGCATCCACTTGGACAGAAGCCTCAGGATGTCGCAAAGATGGTGAACTATCAATCAGATGCTGTGTTTTTCAATGAGTTTAAAAACAGTACACGTCTCAGAGCTGAGAAAGCAAAGGGAACCTTTAACCTGACTGTCTCAAATGTAGAGCCATCAGATTCAGCAACATACTACTGCGCTTTTATTCACCTCTTCAATGAGATCAGCTTTGGAAATGGAAGTACCTTAATGGTGACGGGTAAGTATTAAACATATTTTATTTTTCCATAGCCTAACTTGTTGAAATTTTAATTTGTCATTCTACATTATAAAATGAAGTTATGCTTCTTTTTTCCTATATTTAAGTATTGATTCAATTAATCTGACAAAAACACTTTGAAGTCTTGCCATAAAATAGATTTTTACAGTATGAACTCTTTAGGGTGATGCTTTCACCAAAAGCAGAGCTGCCATTTGCTGAACATCATAAAGGCTACGTGTATATAGTCAGTGAGCACTTGAATAGA
Source organism: Conger conger (assembly GCF_963514075.1). Classification (NCBI taxonomy): domain Eukaryota; kingdom Metazoa; phylum Chordata; class Actinopteri; order Anguilliformes; family Congridae; genus Conger; species Conger conger. Next base: position 221,120 of record NW_026890284.1, on the reverse strand, counting down.
CTTTTTTTAGACTTAATACTTCTTCTGCTGGTGTAGCCTGTCCATTTTGAGGATTGACATGTTATCGTTCAGCAATAAATCCATGAAACGTCACAATGAGAAAATATGAAATTAATATATAAATATAAAATCTAGTCGAGTCCGCTCGTATTTCCGGTTGGTTCTCCACATTGTTCTTTGCTGCTGCATCAGCTGCAGCCGTTTGTTTCTTTGCACATGAAATCAATCACTCAATATGCATTCACTGAAATTGCCCTAGTGATGAAGATGTTGAAGATTTGTGGGATTAATTATTGTGACTAAAATATAATTGGACGACTGATTACTCTTATTTTGTGATGTACATTGAATAATGATGTATGATGATTTGCATGATGTATATTACAAAGAAGTTTGAGAAAATTAGAAATTTTTACATTTTTTAAATAAAAAAAGAAAGCATTCAAAACTGATTGTAGAAATTGCATTTCTTTCTTGTTTATCTTATTAAGTTGCAGTGTGTCCCTGTCATCTTTTGTAGAGATATTAACCATTTCTGCTCTAGTGGAAAACATTGAAGCATTAAAAATTAATTGCTTAATTTTGTTATGTTTGCATGTGTAAAGACTGAACTAAAGTTAGGCTACTGTAGATACATAAATGAATGAATAAACAGACACGGTTAATTCACATGGGTAATTCATTCTCCATTTTATCTCTTCTCCAACTCTCACTCTCCTTCTGGACATTACATATTTACTATGCATATTGCGTTCTCGCCACCTACTGGCGAGTATTCAGAACACAACATTCCCCCCTTACGTAAACAATATTACCAGTAACTAGCATGGGGTTAACAACAGTGTATATCAACAGCAATAAGAATGATTAGGAGAGAATAGTGCATAACCTTAGCACTCAGAATATTAGTAGTAATACATAGCAAAATGCATGACCTTTTGTTTTAAACATTTCACATGCATGTTTTTTTACATTATTGGCATTTGGCAGACGCTCTTATCCAGAGCGACGTACAGTTGATTAGACTAAGCCGGAGACAATCCTCCCCTGGAGCAATGCAGGGTTAAGGGCCTTGCTCAAGGGCCCAACGGCTGTGCGGATTTTATTGTGACAACACCGGGATTAGTACCACCGTCCTTGCGTGTCCCAGTCATTTATCTTAACCACTACGCTACAGGCCACCCTGTTTCAAAGTATCAACCAGTTATTACTAGGAATATCAAGAAGTAGAAAATAGAGCATGAAATAGAACTCTCTTCAGTATCATAACAAGACTGAAAATAGTGGTAAAACAACAGCAGAAGGCTCAGTAGTATCCATATCATAAGCCTCAGAATTTGTATCGGTATATATAGAATGATATCCATAGCCAAGGAACATTCGAACAGGCTATATGAACGTTTAGGTGTGTAAGTGTGTGCTGAAGTCACATCGTCCTCAAGCCAGCTCGGAGGCCATCTGACACGAGCAGGGGCCGTATGAGAGTCCATGGCCCCCGGGAGGTCAGACTCGGAAACTGTGGAGTCGTCACTCACTGCATCGTGTGGAGAGCGAGCAAACGTCTCAGGTGAAGCAGAAGCATGGTATCTAGCCAGCCGTGATGCATGCCATTTCCTACCATCTGACAGAAGAAAAGTGCTCTGACCAACTTGCCTCCTTATCACCAGTGGCTTGGAGTAGCGTGGATGCGCCTTTGGAACATGAAAGGGCTTCCGGACACGCACTCTGTCCCCTTCTTTGAAAACTGTACTGTGTGCTCCACGACGGGAGTCAGTGTATGACTTCATTTTAGCTTGTCGGGATGATACTCTCTGACGAAGCACATCCGTATCAATGCTTGTCAGTGGTGGGGCAAGGACATGGAGGTGTGTGCGCATTTTTCTTCCATGCAGTAACTCAAATGGAGAGAGTCCAGTGGTTGCATGTGGAGTGGCACGGTACACCTGTAAGGAGTCTGTAACTGTAGCTTTCCATGGCTTCTGTTGTAGGATAGCGGACTGTATGGATGCTCTCAGGACACGGTGAAAGCGTTCAACTGCTCCGTTTGCTGCAGGGTGGTAAACTGCTGTACGTATGTGCTTAATGTCACGCTCTTTCAAGAATGCAGCAAACTGTTTAGATGGGAATTGAGGCCCATTGTCTGATACAATGGTTCTCGGGTTACCCTGAACACTGAAGCCAGAAAAGTAATGATGTTGGCTGAGGTCGCAGAAGGCGTCAAAGCAACCTCAGGCTACTTGGTGTGGTAGTCAGTCAGTGTGAGGGCAAAACGGCAGTCCGGAGTAGCAGTCTCAAACGGACCAACCACGTCAACGCCTAGCTTCCCCCACAGCTCTGCTGGAAAATGTACTGGTTGTAATGGTGCAGCAGAGGGCGCAGCAGACTTATCTGAAGACTGACATAGATAGCAGTTCTTAATCTGAGTGTCGACAAATTCATCCATACCTGGCCACCAGTAGATTTCACGGAGGCGTTGCTTGGTTCTCACAATACCTTGGTGGCCTTCGTGAGCCAGGCCCACCAGGGTGTGACGCAGGGTGACAGGAGCAATGAGCCGTAAGCCTCGGAAGTGTAGTCATTTTGCACAGACAGTTCATGGCGGAGCTTGTAGTATGGACGTATGATTGAACTTAAAGCAGCAGGAGAGGGAGGCCAACCATCAGCAATCTGTACACGCAACCCACAGAGCTCAGGGCAGGAGGTAGACGCAGCAGCAAACTCACCAGTGGAGACAGCAGACAGGTGATCAGCCGACAGCATGGCCACAAACTCAGGTTCAGCCTCTGGTTCATCAGCAGCAGCAGGCAGAGGCAGACGGGAGAGGCAGTCAGCAGTATTGTTCTTTGAACCAGGCAGGTATGCAACATCATAACAGAAGCACAGCAGGCGTGCTGCCCAGCGTGCAATACGCATGCCAGCACAGTCAGCTCCTTTGGTAGTCAGGAGAGCGGTCAGTGCCTGGTGACCTGTACACAGGGTAAATCGCCGTCCCCACAAGTAGGTTCTCCATTTCTCTACAGCCCAAACGCATCCAAGGGCTTCTTTCTCAACTGTTGAGTATTTGCGTTCAGCAGGAGTCAGAGTCCTGGAAGCAAATGCAACAGTGCGCTCAGTGTGGTCAGACTGGATCTGACGGGGAACAGCACCAAGGCCGTAGTCAGAGGCATCAGTGGAGACAATAGTAGGGAGGTCAGGGTTGAACAGTCTGGAAGCTGCGCTGTGCATCCTCTGACCAGCTAAACTCACTGGGTCTCATTCATGAAACGTTAGTAAATCAAGTAGTAAACGTCCACGCTACTAAAAACCTACTCCGGATTTGTGAACGCCGCGGGAAACTCAGATCTGATCGTAAACACGTGTGTATGATCATGAATGCCAATCCAATCGGAAAGTGAAAGCGCGCTCCCGGTAATCAGCAATTAGCATGAATCCCCGCCCATGAATAGACAATGATTACCATATAAGGAGGTGTAGACGCATACAGTCGACCTGTCAGTCATCATGGCGCAAACAAGGAAAGGGAAAGAAAAAAAAAACTTTTCCGAAGCGGAGATCGAAATCATCTTGGGTGAAGTGGAGTGAAGAAAAAATATTTTATTTTCTTCTATTAGTAGTGGTGTTGTGACAGGGACAGGCAAAGCGAAGGCCTGGAAGGAGGTGACAGATGCTGTTAATGTTGCCTCTGTAGACAATAGAACCATATCCGAGGTTAAACGTAAATGGTTTGACATGAAACTGGAGACAAAGAAACGCATAAGCGCACAAAAAAAACATGCATCAGCCACAGGAGGAGGAGGCTCACAGGCACAAATATCACCTGCTGACGAGCGCATCGCTGGCATTATTGGGGAAACCTCTCTGTCAGGAATTATACCTGACGGAGACACCGACATGCCTCCACTGGAGACAACATCAAACCCAGATGGTAAGGTGATAATTGTTGTATCATAATACATTTTGAAAACCATCACTGATAGCTTAGTGGTTAGTATAGTTTAACCTAGGTCGTACAGTCCCACCAAACAAACAGAACATTTGTGGGGGTTTCTCTTCGGATTGAATGAAGTGGAAACGAGAAACCAGTAATGTTATACTGTGCGTAATGGTGCGTAATGCATATCAGTGTCGGAATGTTGAGCCATTTCAAGAAAGGATACGGATAACATTCAATTCTTCAAATTATTTGAATCTTAATAGCCTAAAGCTCTGTTTTATACTACACAGCTCCAAATAAGTCAGTCTGCAGCCAACGTAAATTAAACATTTTTCAAATAAGATTTATTGAATGTTTCTTTCAAATGAAAAAAGAGCCACACATAAAACAAAAAAAAACAAACGTTGTCTCATATTTCTAGCTGGCGAATGCTCCTCCCATGATGTGGCTCCACCACCTGCTGCTGCTGCTCCTGCTGCACCCAGGTACCGAGGCCGAAGAGGTGATCGAGCTGTCCTTACGGATGAGGCTGTCCTGACGGATGAGGTCCTGAGGAATCAAGAAAGTCTACTTACAGCAGTCAACCAAATCAACACGTCCCTCATTAGGAAATTAACACCAGCTTGAAGGAAATCTGCTAGGCACTTCTGCGTCCTCAACAATAAAGTGTTATGTTGTCAGTATTGTGTGATGTCTGTGTTTATCCTGGGAAAACACTTATTTACTACAAGATAAACAAGCTACTCTCTTTTACTCTGATAATTAAATATAGCCTATTTGTATACATTTTAAAGAGCATGACATGAAAATGAACTGAGGTAGCCTACTGAAACAGGATGTTGTATATAAATATAAAACAAAATACAAATGAAACTAACTTTTTGCAAAGCTTGTCGGCCTAAAATGTGCACAGTTTATTCAGTCTTAGCAACACTTACCTTAAAATTGCTCTACAAGTCGCTGGCGTGTCTGTATAGCAGCCGCATTTCGAGGCCAAGAGCTGGTTCCGGAGGCAGTCGTTCCTCTGTATTGGGGACTTCAGGCAGGGGAAGGCCCTGTTTAATGGCCACATTGTGCAGAACACAGCAGGCTAATATTATTTTGCACACCTTCCCAGGTGCATAAGGAAGGGTACCACCTTTATTGTCCAGGCAGATCCATCTTGCCTTCAAGACCCTGTTTGTGCGCTCCACAACGGCCTGAGTAGCAGCGTGTGCCTCATTGTATGCCAGCTCCTGTGGTGTCTGCGGGTTGGTCAGTGGGGTCATAAGCCACGGCGTCAGTGGGTAACCCCTATCCCCTATGGATATAGAAGGGTAAGTCCATATATAAAACACACATGCAACTGTATAGGCAGGCTATATTCTTACCAATGAGCCAGCCGTTCCTCACAGCTCCATCCTCCAAACGCGTGCCAACTGCGCTATTATGCAGGATAAATGCATCATGCGTCCCACCAGGCCACCGTGCCACAACGTTTAACAACATACACTTTGCATCACAGATCAGTTGCACATTAACGGAATGAAAGTTTTTCTGGTTTATGTAAGCAAATGCATCACAAAGAATGTGTAATCTATTGAGTCGATTTACATAGATAATTCACAATCATGAACCTAATCTGGATCTTAAACCTGCTAATTGCCAACTAATTTAACTAAATGTGTTATATTTTTAATTGTTTGTCATGTTCATATCACGTATTTCAAAGGCATCTGCGTATTGTTTACATAACAGAGCGCAATATGAATTAAAATGTAAATTTCCAATAATGACAAGCATTATTTATGTGCATTCTTGAATTTACACAAGCACTACGCGTGGTCAGCAGCAGGTGTAGATTTTGTTAGTAGCAAAAAGATCGGAGCTACTAAAATATTTATGAATGCGAAAAACCCGTAAATTTCCCTCTACTCACATTTTACACACAAATTCGTTCTGCTCACGTTTCATGAATGAGACCCACTGTCCTGACGAATGCAGTTATGCAGTGGCTCCACAGCAGTAGCAAAGTTGGGAATAAACTTGTTGTACCATGATAAAAGTCCCAAAAATGACCTTAACTTGCCTGCATCAGTAGGAGTTGGGGCATGTAGAACAGCCTTGATGTGGTCCTCGTCTGGCTGAATGCCTTGAGCAGTCACTGTATGTCCAAGGAAACGCAGACTTGACCTGTTGAAGTGGCACTTTGATGTATTCAGTTGTAGCCCGGCATCTTTAATCTGTTGTAGCACAGCTTCCAGTGTCTCATCATGACTGGCTGGTGTATGACCCCACAGAATCACATCATCCAAGTAATTAGCAACGTTAGGCAGGCCTTTAAGAATGGTGGCCAGCATCTTCTGAAAGGCAGAGGGTGCAGAGGCCAGTCCATATGGGACGCGGCAAAATCTGAAAAGTCCTTTGTGAGTAATGAAGGCGGTCATGTCACGGCTTTCCTCGTGCAATGGCAACTGGAAGTAGGCACCAAGTCAATGGTGGAGAACACTGTAGCTAAGTGCAGCAGGCCCAGCATTTTGTCTATGTGTGGAAGAGGAAAGGAGTCCACAATCACAGCCTTGTTGGGCTCACGCAGGTCCACACACGTTTGAATATTACCTGATTTCTTTTGTGCAACCACTATCGGGGAGACCCAGGGAGAAGCATCTACTCTCTCAATCAGACGCTGGATTTCACTACTCACAGCATTCCACACAGATAGGGGCAAGCGACGTAATTTCTGACGTACAGGTGTGACAGTCTGTGATACTTTCACTTCATGCACAAACCTTTTCGCGCAGCCAAGAGTGGCCGCAGACAGAGGAGCAGTGGCCATCACAGAAGCAGAGGTCATCAGGGTGGCAGGTTGGACAGTAGAGCCTTTAATGCACAGACTCAGGCCATTGATCAAGTCCATGCCAAGCAGAGGAGTCCCAGACTCCACAATGAAGAAGGATGTTTTGCATGTAGCATTATTCCAGAACACAGTAACAGGTAAACAGCCAATACCTGGAATAGGAGCATGGGAGTAGGTCACTAACTTAGCAGTTGGAGGTAGTAGTTCTCCACCTTTTAAGTGCTTTTGGGAAAGGCATTTGGGCAGAATAGACACTGAGGAGCCTGAGTCCACAGTCAGCTCCTCTGGCACTGTAGTAGCAGTTGCAGCCTTAATGTTAACTGTGCATCGAATTTTATCAGACGCATTGTAATCATGTAAGTAAAGAATCTGAACCTCTGGCACGTCCATTTCGCGCACAGAGCGAGTCTGTGTTGAACGGCACACTCTGGCAAAGTGTCCAATCTTATTACAGTTCTTACACTTAGCTGAGGCAGCAGGGCAGGATGGGTCATTTGCAAGATGTCTTTCAGTTCCGTAGCGGTAGCAGGTTCGGCTGGATGTATGACGAGAAGGAGCGGTAGACGGTAATGAAGACGGTGCAGACGAAAAAAGCGGGTTGCGGCGTGTAGATGTTGCAGCAGACACAGCTTGCACAGGCGCTGAGCGATCGCTAGCAATGAACCTAGCTTGCTCACTAGCAGCTTCTATCTGTGTAGCTAATGTGATGGCTCTCTGCAAGGTTAAGTCTGTTTCAAAAAGAAGTCGCTCACGTATGCGAGGATTGTTTACGTTTTCCACTAACTGATCACGCAGCATTTCATCGAAGTTGGATGCAAACTCATATGTAGCTGCAATGTACTGTAGCGCTGATTCATGTGGAGCTTGTGCACGTTTTCGGAAAGCATGGCGCTCAGCCACTATGTTCCGACGTGGAATAAAGTATGTTTCTAGCAACAGCCTGTTCCAATGTCTCACCTTGATCAGGCAGTGTGTAAAAGATTCTCTGTCCCGCTGTCCCAAGGCAGTGTAGAAGAAGTGCACGTTTACGAATGTCCGGCCATGCCTTTGTATTAGTTGTTACCACTAGCAAGTAGTTGTTGAACATTTTCATCCATGTATCGAAAGGCAGAGCAGGTTCTCCAGGGCATTGCAAAAACGGTGTAAAAAAGGTGTAGAAAGAGCCATGCTTCGTAGTATGCAGACACGGTTAATTTACACGGGTAATTCATTCTCCATTTTATCTATTCTCCAACTCTCACTCTCCTTCTGCGCATTACATATTTACGATGCATATTGCGTTCTCGCCACCTACTGGCGAGTATTCAGAACACAACACATTTGAATATAATTTTTAAAATGTATTTAATACAATGGTTTTAGTTTCTAGTATAGTAAAATTTCTAGTGCACAAACTGCATCTGAATCACACATATGTGCAAAAACATGCTGCACTTTATATTATAATAGGTGCAGTCATCTTCAGCTCTCTGTATAACCTGCAATAATACAAAGCCATACTGCATTTATATGTAAACCTTACACAGTGGAATCCAAAGGACAATTCTGTATTGAGTGTAATGAGTGCTAACTTTTGACAGGGCCAGAGTCCCAGAGCAGGACAGTAGTGCTGCAGCAGCCCGAGTCTGAGTCAGTGCAGCCAGGAGACTCTGTGACTCTGCAGTGTACAGTACACACTGAGACCTGTGCAGGAGAACACAGTGTGCACTGGTTCAGACCGGGCTCAGGAGAGTCCCCTCCAGGAATCATTCACACCCATGGACACAGGAGTGATGAGTGCCAGAGGAGCTCTGGGACTGTGTCTCCCACACAGAGCTGTGTCTACAACTTCCCCAAGAGGAACCTCAGCCTCTCTGATGCTGGGACTTACTACTGTGCTGTGGCCACCTGTGGGGAGATCCTGTTTGGGAACGGGACCAAGCTGGATGTTGAGGGTAAGCCTTAAATATTAATTAATTAATTCATTCATTATCCTAACCCGCTTATCCTGAACAGGGTTGCAGGGGGGCTGGAGCCTATCCCAGCATACATTGGGCGAAAGGCAGCAATACACACTGGACAGGTCGCGAGTCCGTTGCAGGGCACATACAACATTCACTCACACACTCATACCTACGGGCAATTTAGACTCTCCCATCAGCTAGACCTGCATGTCTTTGGACTGTGGGAGGAAACCGGAGTACCCGGAGCAAACCCACACAAACACGGGGAGAACATGTAAACTCCACACAGAGAGGCCCCGACCAACCGGGATTCGAACCCAAGACATCCTTGCTGTGTGGTGGCAGTGCTGCCCACGGCACCATCCGTGCCGCCCAGCTTTAAATATACAGTATTTAAATCCAGTATACAGTTTTTACAGCAATCCTACTTCAAAAAGTGCATATGCATTGGTTAATGCTATTTCACCCAGGAGGTGTGACCATCCTTTCCTGGCTGTCCATCCTGAGGACCGGGGTTCTTTTTGGCGCTGTGATGATATGTGTCATCATCTACCGTTTCAGAAGGCCAAGCTAAGATCAGAACGTAAGCTGCATACATACTTAAACACTGTACAACTGCATGCCCATGAACTGTTTTTAGTGCATACTGCATTGTATTACAAGGGGCTAACACAGTATGGTCAGGCTGTATGATATTCCTGTGTTCAACATTTGCCTTGGGGACCTCTGCACAGTAGTATGGACTGTTAAATCAACTCCATTCTCAGATTTTGACTTGATTTGAGTAACATTGAGTAATATTGACCCCATTTACACACATTTTCACGCCTAACAATTACAAAAGGAAAATAATAAAACTAATAATAATAATAATTATTATTATTATTATAATAATTATACTCATCATCATCATTTCTCATTTAAAAAATCACTGCATTAATTATTTTGTATTTTTACTTTTTATTTTACTCAAACAGGGGCTGCATCAAAACCTAAAATTAAAAATTTCTCCTGTGAATATACTGTAATCATATGTGCTGAAATCATAAGTGCGTTTCCTTTTAGCATCAAGATGAAGCCATGAATTACGCTGCTTTGACTTTCACCACCAAGAAACCCAAAGTGAGGAGGAAGAAGAGGGAGGAGGAGAGAGAAACGGTTTATTCAGGTGTGACGTTTAAAGACCACGAGTGAAGCTTTCCATCAAAATTCATCTTCATCACAAGGATGATCACAATTTATCAAACATGTCCTCCTTCACATCGGTGCACATTACAGTATATGAGCTGTAAACTGTAAATTTTCCTTTAAAAACAAAAAGAGTCTCTTGGAGCTGTGCTTATTCTTAAATGTTTTTTCAAAGAAACAAATTAAAACTTCAAAAATTGTACAATGATGTGCTTACATTTTAAACATTGTGTAGTCTTAAGATTCTGCATACTCCCCTTGCCTAAGGGTAAAAAATGGCCCACTTTCACTCAACCACTCAACCCCGAATGTATTTTGAATGAAGAAACAATCTGTCACTCATCACAAACTTTGTCATCAAATTTTAAGTTGAAAAAAGAACAGTTAGGGAGTTTTATTTGCTATTAAACATAGTGGTTGGTCATTTTTCACCCTTAAGACAACACAAGGTTTAAATGTCGTTCAATGTTGCTAAATCTTACACAGTTTAGGGCGGCAGTGTAGTGCAGTGGTTAGGGAAGAGGAGGTGAGTCTCATTCAGGTCATGTACTGCGTTTGTACCTTTGAGAAGGCTGTTAACGTGAATGACTTCAGTGTATATTTAATATGAAACTGTACACATGTTGAATTGTGGAAGTCACTCTGGGTAAAAGAGCCTACTAAACGCCAGTAATGTGATCTTAAACAGAGATGGAAAAGTGAAACATTAGGACGACAAAACAAGATCAGACTGCTAATGTGTCATCAGTGATTCACTGATTAGAAAGGAATGTAGTTTTTGAGGGTTGGAAAGAGTCGATGATAAAAATACATTCTGTTCTAGAGCCATTTATTTTAGGGTTAATATGCCTAGTTTCTGCTGGGGACAGTAGTGTCATTTCACAACTCTTTATGAAAGGTCAAATTCTGCCCTGACCTCTTTTCATATAATATCATAGACATGAAATACAGTGGTGTGCAAACATTCAAAGATTGAGGATCGGTTCAACTAACTAACTTTACCGGGTATAGTAGCTCAACCCATGTCCCCCCTTTCATGCCAATGCCCAGCCATGTACTACTTGAGTGTTTTTATTCCTGCTGGGAAGGTTTTTGTTGGTGGGGGTGGTCTTTTTCTGGCTCCACTGCCAAGCATCTTTATGAAAATGCCTCTGTAAAATAGTCTATACAAATAAAATATGATATATTTCTATGAAGTTTAATGCAGAATTATTTGTAATGGTAAATATTGTTCATGCTTTTTTCTTTGATATTTCCATAGATCAGACAGTCAGGGTACATACATAATTCCTATCACAATCCACCTTAATGTATAAATACCACTCATTTTAAGTTTTACAGGGATATTTACTCCACATACAGCAGAGAGGCATGTGGAGATAATGTATCTTTGCACATCCACACCAGCACGTCTGGCATACAGTACAAAATCTGCCACTTCTAAGCCAGGGTCACTGTGAATCTGTGTACTCTTCTGCATGTTTTACTGAACATGCTTTCTGAAGACAAGGCCTCCTGCAGCCAGAGCCCTCTCTGTACCTTCAATAGCCAAAGCACTTCCTGTATGCACAGCGACAGCTTTCTTGTGCTCTCAGTTATCGATGCTGCACAGAGAACTGGACGCATTTTCTGACTGAATGACTCAGTGGCATATACCTTCCTGTGTTCACCGGGTCTTATAATCTAGAGAAAAAAGAGAGTAATGCCCTTACCCAGAATGGACTTTAGTAAAGTATTTACCTTAGAGAGCTGAGCATGATTATAACATCCTTTGAGTCTTACTCTTCATGTGCAAAATTACTGGTATAAGACTGGTATAATGGCCATCACACATAAATAAGATGGCAAACATTTCAATTGCATGTTATTTTAGTGTTAATACATTTCTACATGTTTTTGAACATACTCTTGATTGCATTTCATACATTGAACTATAACACATAAAGAAATGTCACAGAGTCAAACTCATTAGACTGCAGAAACTGTACTCAGCTAAGCCAACTGGTCTTTCACTCCAGGTTAACTTATACCAGTGCTATAGGAGATTGTGAAAGAGTGTGTCTGCCATTGCGGTAACTTTGATTCCAGATGTGTCCGACACTTTAAAAATTAATCCTGCTTCTAGGTAGCTCATAGAAACTGCAACAAAGCATTTATATTCACACATTTATAAAAACTCTGACCTAAACCCCCATAAGAGCAAGCCTAGGGCACTAGTGGCAAGAAAAAAAACTCCCTGCTGACAGAAGTTCATCCCAAGGAACTTGATTCTGGTTGCTTGGATGGATCCAGACTGAAGGGGGAGCCCATCCTCCTCAGTGCTTCTGCTGCTGAAAATCACCCAAAAATACACAATACATTTTAATGTTTTTTAGGATGATCTGGAGAGAGAATCTGACTTTTTGACTAAATGCCACCCTAGTAAAATGGTGACAGTAAAAAAAGCAGGCAGTAAATGTCACATGGACATACCTATTGCTGATACACTGCCTGTGTTGAGATCAAGTGTACTCTTGATTGAATTGAAGCATAACAGCTTCAAAAATGCTTCAAAAAAGCACCAGCACAAGCAGTTATAAGAGACTATGCTATCAAGAATGAGTGTGTCAGCCATTGGGGTAAGGGTGTAGGCATAAATGAACTTGTTTCTAAAAAGCTCATAGAAACTGACAGAAATCTTTTTACACACAGCTCTCTTTTTCATCAGTAGCACAATGCGTTTGTCTGTTTCAGACTGTTCTGTTGTGGTGACAGGGGAGGTTCACTTATTTTCCACCCACAGCCTTATATATTCAGCTTTTCTCAGACCACAGCTAAACAGGAAGACTGACCTGCAGCAGAGAGCCGTGTTCACACTTCCCTCTCTCAGCTCTAAAACCACACTGGCACTCCCCCCTCATGCCTCAGACCACCTTTCCATTTTTCAACTGTCTAGAAAAGAGCGGCTTTAAAACACTGCACAAAACAACATTTCAAAATACAAATAATGAAAAATCTGTTCCTGCATAAATTGTGCTTAAATTCTAGTGACAATAGATTGGTATTGCCCTCTATAATTAAAGAGGGCTTTTAACTTTAATATTCTGTATTCATCATCATTCACATGTTTTCTTCTAAAATGTGTGCAATGTAAAACTTTTCAGAATGTCACTATTTTGGTCTGACTATGCTGTTTTATACAAATGTTTTAAGCTTGTGTGCAGATTTCTGATATACTGCTTGCAATGATGAATATAATTTTCATAAAATCCTGAGACCTGCTTGCTGGAAGAATGCTTGGCTCTGTGGTTTGGTCTCTCTGGCCATTGACTCAAAACAAAACAAAACCCTTGTGCTCCGCCTTTGTGGTTTCCATAGCATGCACCTCTCTCTATCTTTCTTTCTCTCTTCTTTCTGCTCTCTCTCTTTCTCACTTCCTCTCTTTATTTTTGGTTTCTTTGTTTCTTTTTGTTTGGTTTTGAGGTGGTTTTCAAGGCAATTTTGGATGGTTGTGTGTTTCAATAAAGGAACATCAAAAGTCTCTCCCTCTTCTTTCTGCCCTCTCTCTTTCTCTATCTCTCATCTCCTACAGTCCTTCACACAGAACTATGCATGCTCTTTTCAGATGAACAGTAATTACATGCATTTTTTTTAACTGCAATAATAAATCTTAGACATCCTTATGGATTTTAGAATGATTGTTATTAAGATGATTATTTTAATGTCTTGTAATGTTCCTGTATTTGTCCTGTGTGTATTCATGTTTATTCTTGTTATTTATTCATTTTTGAAACTGGTTAGTGTTCTCATTTGTCATCCCCTGTTATGTCTGTGTCTGAATGTTTACCAGTCTAGTCACTCCCCTGTCTGCGTGTCCCACTATTCGGGTGGTTACGGTAGTTTTCGGGTTTTCAACATTCCTTCTAAAACTCGCGATTCTTACTTCCTGCTTTTTCTTGGTAGTTAAATGTTGTAAAGCACGATTCTTACTAACTACTACTAATCTAGGTTTTGTACAGTACTAATCCGATTAATACACTTACTGTCTGTCTAACTAACTAACTAACAATCCCTTTTACCGGGTAGTTTAGAAATATTCACGTAACTAACTCACGAACGCAATCTCTTAGTATTTCTGCACTGTTCTGTAACTCCGCCTCCCTATGCTATCCCTGATTACTAGTTTCGTTTCAGCGAAGTGTTCGCACCTGTCTCTAACTATCACTACGTTTTCAAACTATGCAAATGTCTACTCCCTAATCCGGAGCCGTATGTTTTATATGTTTTGTTACGTGCATCCAGTCCGCGTTTTCGTCACCCTCCCGTTATTATGTTATGACCCTATTATGTTTCCCCACCTGTTGTCTATTTGTTTAGCCCACCTTTTTCCCAGCCCCGCCTAGATTGTCACCTTCCCTCATGTATTTAAACCTCAGTCTCTGCATTGTTCTTTGTCAGAACATTGATCAGTTTTGGTGCCTAACTCTTGAGATTCTTGATAGACACCCCTTTGCCTTTTGATTTCCGAGCCTGCCTTGCCCTTTTGTTTTGTTTGCCTTTCTGCTTTTCTGCTTTTCGACATTCTGCTTTGTTTTCTGGTTTTGATTCTTGCCTTCGTCCATTTGTACTTTAGCCTTTTGATTTTCTGGATTTTTGACCCCCTCGCCTGTTCTTCGACTATTCTTTTGCCTTTAGTTTTTGTCTTTGTATTGGATCTCCTGGCTACGATTTCGGACTATTAAACACAATTTTCAATTATTCTGTGGTCTGCGTTTGGGTTCTCAGAGCCGTACATAACATGTCTACCTGGTGTTTCATCTCTCTCTCTCTGTCTCTCTCGCTCTCTCTCTCTCTCAGAATCCCCCTCCCCCTATTTCAACGCAGACTAAAAACACACTGTTTCAAACTGTAACTTAGTCCTCCCTCCTGATCCCCCCGCCTTTCCGATATCCCAATAAAATTGCACTTACAATGAGTGTAGGCGGCACGGATGGTGCAGTGGGTAGCACTGCTGCCTCACAGTAAGGAGGTCCTGGGTTCGAATCCCCGTCGGCCGGGGCCTCTCTGTGCGGAGTTTGCATGTTCTCCCCGTGTCTGCGTGGGTTTCCTCCGGGTACTCCGGTTTCCTCCCACAGTCCAAAGACATGCAGGTTAGGCCGATTGGAGAGTCTAAATTGCCCGTAGGCATGAGTGTGTGAGTGAATGGTGCGTGTGCCCTGCGATGGACTGGCGACCTGTCCAGGGTGTATTCCTGCCTTTCGCCCAATGTATGCTGGGATAGGCTCCAGCCCCCCTGCGACCCTGATCGGGATAAGCGGGTTCAGATAATGGATGGATGGATGGATGAGTGTATGTTTTGTTTACAACAGCACCATCCATCCATCCATCCATCGTCACCCGCTTATCCGGAGTCGGGTCGCGGGGGCAGTAGGCAAAGCCGGGTATTCCAGGCGTCCCTCTCCCCAGCAACGCATTCTAGCTCCTCCTGGGGGATCCCGAGGCGTTCCCTGGCCAGGAGAGATATATAATCTCTCCAGCGGCCCTGGGTCTCCCTCGGGGTCTCCGCCCAGTTGGACGAGCCCGGAAAACCTCCAAAGGGAGGCGCCCAGGAGGCATCCTGATGAGATGCCCGAACCACCTCAATTGGCTCCTTTCGATGTGAAGGAGCAGCGGCTCTACTCCGAGCTCCCTCCGGATGTCCGAGCTCCTCACCCTATCTCTAAGGCTGAGCCCGGCCACCCTACGGAGGAAGCTCATTTCGGCCGCTTGTATACGCGATCTCGTTCTTTCGGTCACTACCCAAAGCTCGTGACCATAGGTGAGTTGGGACGTAGATCGACCAGTAAATCGAGAGCTTCGCCTTCCGGCTCAGCTCCCTCTTCACCACGAAGGTCCGGTGCAATGCCCGCATTACTGCTGACGCTGCACCGATCCACCTGTCTTCTACCCTCACTCGTGAACAAGACCCCGAGATACTTGAACTCCTTCACTTGGGGCAAAGACTCGTTCCCAACCCGGAGGGAGCAATCCCTCCATTTTCCGGCAGAGAACCATGGCCTCGGACTTGGAGGTGCTGACTCTCATCCCGGCCGCTTCACACTCGGCTGCAAACCGCTCCAGTGCGTGCTGAAGGTCACGGTCCGATGAAGCCAGCAGAACCACATCATCCGCAAAAAGCAGAGATGCGATTCTGAGGTCACCAAACCGGACACTCTCCTCACCTCGGCTGCGCCTTGAGATCCTGTCCATGAATACCACAAACAGGACCGGTGACAAGGGGCAACCTTGGCGGAGTCCAACACCCACCGGAAACGTGCTTGACTTTGTGCCGAGAATGCGGACACAGCTCTCACTTTGGTTATACAGGGACCTGATGGCTCGTAACAACGGCCCCGGTACCCCATACTCCCGTAGTACACCCCACAGGGTTCCCCGGGGGACACGGTCGAAAGCCTTCTCCAAGTCCGCAAAGCACATGTGGACTGGATGGGCAAACTCCCATGACCCCGCCAGCAACCCTGCCAAGGTAAAGAGCTGGTCCACTGTTCCACGGCCAGGACGGAAGCCACATTGCTCCTCCTGAATCCGAGGTTCGACCGTCGGTCGGAGCCTCCTTTCCAGTACCCTAGAGTAAGCTTTCCCAGGGAGGCTGAGGAGTGTGATACCCCGGTAATTGGAGCACACCCTCCGGTCCCCCTTCTTGAAAATGGGGACCACCACCCCGGTCTGCCACTCTACAGGTACTGTCCCTGACCTCCACGCGACACTGAAGAGGCGTGTCAGCCAAGACAGCCCAACAATGTCCAGAGCCTTCAGCATCTCAGGGCGAATCTCATCTACACCCGGCGACTTGCCACTGAGGAGCTTTTTGACTACCTCAGCAACTTCCGCCAGGGATATAGGTGCAGATTCCCCCGAGTCTTCAGGCTCTGCCTCTTCCACAGAGGACGTGTTGTTCGGGTTCAGGAGCTCCTCGAAGTGCTCTTTCCACCACCCGACAATATCCCCAGTCCGGGTCAGCAGTTCTCCTCCCCTGCTGAAAACAGCCTGAGACAAGCCCTGCTTTCCCTTTCTGAGTCGTCGGATGGTTTGCCAGAACTTCCTCGAGGCCAACCGAAAGTCCTTCTCCATAGCCTCCCCGAACTCCTCCCATACCCGGGTTTTTGCTTCAGCGACTGCCGAAGATGCAGCCCTTCTGGCCACCCGGTACCTGTCTGCTGCTTCAGGGGACAGGTACTCCTTCTTCAGCTTGACGGCCTCCCTCACCGCTAGTGTCCACCAGCGGGTTCTTGGGTTGCCGCCCCGACAGGCACCGATGACCTTCTGGCCACAGCTCCTGCTTGCCGCCTCTGCAATGGAGGCTTTGAACATGGCCCACTCGGACTCCATGTCCCCAGCTTCCCCCGGGATGCGTGAGAAGTTCTTCCGAAGGTGGGAGTTGAAGACCTCGCGAACAGGGGCCTCCGCCAGACATTCCCAGTTCACCCTCACTACACGTTTGGGTTTACCGGGTCTGTCAGGCAGCCTCCCCGGCCACTTGATCCAACTCACCACCAGGTGGTGATCAGTTGACAGCTCTGCTCCTCTCTTCACCCGAGTGTCCAAGACATACGGCCGCAGGTCTGATGATACGACCACAAAGTCGATCATCGATCTTTGGCCTAAGGTGCTCTGGTACCAAGTACACTTATGAGCTACCCTATGCTCGAACATGGTGTTTGTTATCGACAATCCATGGCCAGCACAGAAGTCCAATAACAAAACACCGCTTGGGTTCAGATCAGGCAGGCCGTTCCTCCCAATCACCCCCCTCCAGGTTTCTCCGTCATTGCCCACGTGAGCGTTGAAGTCGCCCAGCAGAACTATGGAGTCTCCGGGTGGCACCCTTTCCAGGATGCCACCCAGTGACTCCAAGAAGGCCGGATACTCTGAACTGCCATTTGGTGCATACGCACAAATGACAGTCAGAGCCTTCCCCCCAGCGACACGTAGTCGCAGAGAAGCGACCCTCTCGTTCCCCGGGTGGAACTCCAACACAGTGGCGCTCAGCCGGTGGCTTGTGAGTATCCCCACACCCGCCCGGCGCCTCTCACCTTGAGCAACTCCAGAAAAGAACAGAGTCCAGCCCCTCTCCAGGAGTTTGGTTCCGGAACCAGTACTGTGCGTGGAGGTGAGCCCAACTATATCTAGTTGGTACCGCTCCGCCTCCCGCACTAGCTCCGGTTCCTTCCCCACCAGAGAGGTGACGTTCCACGTCCCCAGAACCAGTCTGCGATGCCGAGGATCAGCACGCCCGGATCCCCGCCTTTGCCTACTGCCCGTTGGGCAAAGCACCCGACTCCGATGCCGACCCCTGCAGGTGGTGAGCCCACAGGGCGGCGACCCCACGTGACCAGTTCGGGCTGTGCCCGGCCGGGCCCCATGGGATAAGGCCCGGCCACCAGACGCTCGCCGACGAGCTCCCCTCCCGGGTCTGGCTCCAGCAGGGGGCCCCGGTTTCCCTTTTCCGGGCGAGGTAACTGGGTCTTTGTGTGGCCGTGTCATGGGAGTCTTTGAATCGCTCTTAGTCCGGCCCCTCCCCCGGGACCAATTTGCCTTGGGAGACCCTACTGGGGGCTAACAGTGCCCCCGACAACCTAGCTCCCAGGATCACCGGGACACACAAACCCCTCCACCACGTTAAGGTGGCGATTCCTCGGAGGGGGCAACAGCACTTCATGTGTATTTTACTAGTTATGGATGTGATGCTTTAGCTTGTGGAATAACCTACGACTAAAATGTAAATCTCTCTCTCTCTCTCTCTCTCTATGCTATGCTTTTGAATTATGATTACAAAATCCTGAAACTACTGACAGCTCACCCTGGTTTCAGTGTAAAATTACAGCCTGAGCAATGTTTTTGCCAAATGAGAGACGTTCACTCAGTGATCACTTTAGGCAGACCTGTAAACCAGCGTGTTAATGCAAATATTTAATCAGCCAATCATGTGGCAGCAACTGAATGCATAAAAGCATGAATTGAATGGTGGATCCAGTGAGCAGTAGTTCTGCGGGCTGAAACTTTGTTAATGAGAGAGGTCAGTGGAGAAAGGCCAGAAACCACACTTTACAACAGTGGTATGCAGAAGAGCATCTCTGAACACACAACGCATCATAACTCCAAGTGGACAGGCTACAACAGCAGAAGACTTATGTCTAAAATGCCGAATAAAGTGCCAGCTGTGTGTAGATTCAATGACAGTGTTCATTCCAGGGTTCATTGAAATGTAATTTCAATTGTAATAGGGTTGTAATAGGGTTGTCCTGACCCTAGTTTTGTCTTTTAGAATTTGGAAAGTGGAACCTGCAGTCCTCTCCCGGTAAACCTAACTCATGACATCCTGCATGATCATTTATAGTGAATAGGATCAAAACTGTTATCAACATTACTGCAATGTACCCTTATTCAGAACTGCATGAAAATTCACCCCTGGGCAACTGCAGCAGGATGTGAAATTAAACACCCTGCAAAACCTCACTTCCTGTTTCAGCAAAGTAGGTCTACTAGGGCCAATATGCTCTGCAAGGCTTATTTTGTCCTCGGCCATCAACCGTGAGACAGAATATTTCATATCAAACTTTATTTAAATGAGTAGGTTTTTCAAAGGCATCTGATTAAGGAGGTGCCAACAACACATATGGCTTCCTCCTCTTCCTTTCCACAGCAGGGACATTCAGAACCACGGATAGTGCCTGCAGGACCAGGAGAAACTTCAGCACCCTGCTCCTCAAGACGGGACAGCCCACTTTCAGACACAAAAGCCAGGGATCACATGAGGTACCGAAACATGCCTTTGGCCCATTTAAAGTCTTGTGTTCTTGGGGAAGAATGGGGTCCTTACCATTCACTCAAGACCCAGGAGCCCAAAGTGAACTTTCATACATGTCCAGTGGTGGTGATATATGTGCAGCGCCACCAGGGCCACTGGTTTGGGAGGGGCCATAAGCACTGGGGCCCCTGGTTTGGGAGGGCCTATGGGCACCGGGGCCCCTGGTTTGGGAGGGCCCATTGGCACTGGGGCCCCCGGTTTGGGAGGGCCCATGGGCATCGGGGCCCCTGGTTTTGGAGCGCCCATTGGCACTGGGGCCCCTGGTTTGGGAGGGCCCATGGGCATCGGGGCCCCTGGTTTGGGAGGGCCCATGGGCACTAGGGCCCCTGGTTTGGGAGGGCCCATGGGCACTGGGACTCATCATCATTTCTGCCAAAGTTAAACACAAGAAGATTGAGGATCGGTTCAACTAACTAACTTTACCGAGTATAGTAGCCGAACCCATGTCCCCCCTTTCATGTCAAAGCCCAGTCATGTGCCTTATGCACCCACATAAATCTCAGGTCATGACTGGGGTTGTGCTTCCAGGTCAAATGACACAGGATTCCTCATTCACAGCAATGGCAAACACAGGTTCCTCATTCATTGCTTTAGTGTGAAAGAGGTATTAGATAATACCAGTTTGCCTCCCAGAGAGGCAGTTCTTGAACTCAGTTTCAGAACTTGCCTCCCCCTCACAGACAGAGAAGACTAACAGACTCATGGGCAAGACAGTACGCTGGCTCTGCTTCCACCATGCAGCACACCTCTCTGTATACCTTTCTACCACAACTGTTTTTACCTTTGTTGTAAAATTAAACGTTTTTTTTCCACTACAACCGCACTACCTCTTCCCTCATCTGTGCCACGTGCCCATAGTGCATGACATACAAACACACACGTTCACAAACGTGCACACACACACACAAACACACACATGCAGTTGAAATTGTACTTACCTCTAGGGTCTTTCAGCGAACTTATCCCTGGTTATGGGTATGCACTTTGTTGTACGTCGCTCTGGATAAGAGCGTCTGCCAAATGCCAATAATGTAATGTAACATATAAACGTGCACACGCACACACATATACACACATACATGCACAAACGTGCAAACACACGCATATACACACACACATGCACAAACGTGCACACACACACACACACAAACACATGCACAACTGTGCACGCACACACATATACACACACACAGGCACAAATGTGCACACACACACGTATACACACATGCACAAACATGCACACACACATAGACACACCCACAAACACGCACAAATGTGCACCCACATACACATACATTCACGAACCTCTACACAGACACACACACACACATAAACACATATACGCACACACACACACACACACACACACACAAACTTCCACACACATATATTTACACACACACATACACACCTAAACTTTGTCACCCAATGCATGTTTTAACAGCCAATAATATCTGCCCCTGACTTGTGACCTCCTACTGGAAAATGATCAGCTCAAGTCCTCCTACTCTGTACACTTTGAGTTTTACAGTGCAGGGTACAACAGGGTCTCAACCAGAGGAGAGACTCAAGGACAGAAGAGCTCAGATACAGCGATGGCAGCCCTCTGTGTTATTCTGATGTTTTTCAGCAAACTGCGTAAGTGTATACTTGTTTCTGACTTATTGACAAAAATAATTTTACAATCATTTTAAGCAGTGTACAGAGAGTACACAGAGAATGGTGGGTGTTTCTGCTTTGTTTTTCCCCCCATTGTCAGTGAAGTTGAAATATTGCTTTCTGTTGGATTCCAGGTGGTCTGCTTGGGCAGAGTGTAGTTCAGCCCAACGCTGTGGTGACAGCTCAGCTTGGAGACACCGTGACTCTCCCGTGTTTCTGTTCTGATAGAAGAGGAGCAGCCGTGATCAGCTGGATAAAGCACCCACTTGGACAGAAGCCTCAGCATGTCACAAAGATGGTGAACTATGATAGAGATGCTGTGTTTTTCAATGAGTTTAAAAACAGTCCACGTCTCAGTGCTAAGACAGCAGAGGGAAGCTTTAACCTGACTGTCTCAAATGTAGAGCCATCAGATTCAGCAACATACTACTGCACTTTTATTCACTTCTTCGGTGAAATCAGCTTTGGAAATGGAAGTACATTAATAGTGACGGGTAAGTATCAATTATATTTTTCCTTAGCTTAACTTGTCGAAATTGTAATTTGTCATTCTACGTTATAAATTGAAGTTATGCTTCTTTTTTCCAATACTTAAGTATCGGTTCAATTTATCTGACAAAAACACTCTGAAGTAAAAGACAAATAATAAAAAGATAAAAAATATAATAAAATTGATATTTAGCGTATGAACTGTTTATGGTGATGCTTTCGCCAAAAGCAGAGCTGCCATTTGCTGTACATCTTAAAGGCTACGTTTATATACTCAGTGAGCACTTGACTAGACCTTTTTTAGACTTAATGCGTCTTCTGCTGGTGTAGCCTGTCCATTTAGAGTCTTCATATGTTGTGTTCAGAGATGCTCTTCTGCATACCACTGTTGTAATGTGTGGTTATTAATTTGAGACCAAGGGGGTAACATCTTGCAGTTCTCAGTTTTAGAGAATACTTAAAAACCCTGTGTTTGATTCGATTTTGGTCAAAAATGAGATTAGCGCAGATTTGGAAAATTGAAATACTCATCTATCGTTCAGCTATGAATCCATGACACGTCACAATGAGAAAATATGAAAAATAAAAATAAAAAAGTTAAAATATAAAATCTACCCGGGTCCGGTTGGGTCCTCTTGGTTCTCCACATTGTTCTTTGCTGGTGCATCAGCTGTAGTCCATTGTTTCTTTGAACATGAAATCAATCACTCAAAATGCATTCACTGAAATTGCCCTCGTGACGAAGATGTTGAAGATTTGTGGGATTAATTATTGTGACTAATTTAGAATCGGATGACTGATTACTCTTATTTTGTGATGTACATTGTATGATGATGTATGATGGTTTGCATGCTGTATATAACAAAGAAGCTTTACATTTTTTGAATAAAAAAGAAAGCATTCAAAACTGATTGAAGAAATTGCTTTTCTTTCTGGTTTATCTTATCAAGTTTCAGTGTGTGCAGTGTGTCCCTGTTATCTTTTGTAGAGTTATTAACCATTTCTACTGAAGTGGAAAACATTGAAGCATTAAAAATGAATTGCTTCATTTGAATATAATTTTTAAAATGTATTTAATGCAATGGTTTAATTTATAGTATACTAAAATGCATGTAGTTAATCAATAGTCTTTTTAACATATCATTGCTTCTCGACATGATCATTTCTAGTGCACAAACTGCATCTGAATCATACATATGTGCAAAAACATGCTGCACTTTATATTATAATCGGTGGAGTCATCTTCAGCTCTCTGTATAACGTACAATAATACAAAGCCAGACTGCATTTATTTGTAAACCTTACACAGTGGAATCCAAAGGACAATTCTGTATTGAGTGTAATGAGTGCTAACTTTTGACAGGGCCAGAGTCCCAGAGCAGGACAGTAGTGCTGCAGCAGCCCGAGTCTGAGTCAGTGCAGCCAGGAGACTCTGTGACTCTGCAGTGTACAGTACACTCTGAGACCTGTGCAGGAGAACACAGTGTGCACTGGTTCAGACCGGGCTCAGGAGAGTCCCCTCCAGGAATCATTCACACCCATGGACACAGGAGCGATGAGTGCCAGAGGAGCTCTGGGACTGTGTCTCCCACACAGAGCTGTGTCTACAACTTCCCCAAGAGGAACCTCAGCCTCTCTGATGCTGGGACTTACTACTGTGCTGTGGCCACCTGTGGGGAGATCCTGTTTGGGAATGGGACCAAGCTGGATGTTGAGGGTAAGCTTTAAATATTCATTAATTAATTCATTCATTCATCATCCGAACCCGCTTATCCTGAACAGGGTTGCAGGGGGGCTGGAGCCTATCCCAGCATACATTGGGTGAAAGGCAGGAATACACCCTGGACAGGTCGCCAGTCCATCGCAGGGCACACACACCATTCACTCACACACTCATACCTAAGGGCAATTTAGACTCTCCCATCAGCTAGAGCTGCATGTCTTTTGACTGTGGGAGGAAACTGGAGTACCCGGAGGAAACCCATGCAAACACGGGGAGGACATGTAAACTCCACACAGAGAGGCCCCGGCCGACCGGGATTCAAACCCAGGAACTCCTTGCTGTGAGGCGGCAGTGCTACGCACAGCACCATCCATGCCGCCCAGCTTTAAATATACAGTATTTAAATACAGTATACATTATTTACAGTAATGCGACTTCAAAAAGTGCATATGCATGGACTAATGCTATTTCACCCAGGAGTTGTGACCATCCTTTCCTGGCTGTCCATCCTGAGGACGGGGGTACTTTTTGGCGCTGTGATGATATGTGTCATCATCTCCCGTTTCAGAAGGCCAAGCTAAGATCAGAACGTAAGCTGCATACATACTTAAACACTGTACAACTGCATGCCCATGAACTATTTTTAGTGCATACTGCATTGTATTACAAGGGGCTAACACAGTAGGGTCAGGCTGTATGATATTCCTGTGTCCAACATTTGCCTTGGGGACCTCTGCACAGTAATATGGACTGTTTTTTTTTTACTTGATTAGAGTAACATTGAGTAATATTGACCCCATTTGCACATATTATTACAAAAGAATAATAATATAATAATAATAATAATAATAATAATAATAATAATAATAATAATAACAATAATAATAATAATAATAATAATACTCATCATCATTTCTCATTTGAAAAATCATTGCATTAATTATTTTGTTATGAATTTCCTTTTTATTTTACTCAAACGGGGGCTGCGTCAAAACGTAAAATGGACCATTTCTCCGGAAAATATACTGTAATCATATGTGCGTTTCCTTTTAGCATCAAGATGCAGCGATGAATTACACTGCTTTGACTTTCACCACCAAGAAACCCAAAGTGAGGAGGAAGAAGAGGGAGGAAGAGAGAGAAATGGTTTATTCAGGTGTGACATTTAAAGACCACGAGTGAAGCTTTCCATAAAAATTAATCTTTGTCACAAGAATGATCACAATTTATCAAACATGTCCTCCTTCACATCGGTGCACATTACAGTATATGAGCCGTAAACTGTAAATTTGCCTTTAAAAACAAAAAGAGTCTCTTGGAGCTGTGCTTATTCTTAAATGTTTTTTCAAATAAATGAAATAAAACTTCAACCCGAGTGTAGTCTTACGATTCTGCATACTCCCCTTGTCCTTAGGGTCAAAAATGGCCCACTTTCATTCAACCCCTCAACCCCAAATGTATTTTGCATGAAGAAACAATCTGTCACTCATCAACTTTGTCATCAAATTTAAAGTTGAAAAAAGAACAGTCAGGGAGTTTTATTTGCTATTAAATACAGTGGTGGGTCATTTTTCACCCTTAAGCCAACACAAGGTTTAAATTTCGTTCAATGTTGCTAAATCTGACACAGTTTAGGGCGGCAGTGTATTGCAGTGGTTAGGGAAGAGGAGGTGACTTTCATTCAGGTCATGTTCTGCAAGAAGTCTGTTAACTTGAATGACTTCAGTGTATATTTAATATAAATTGTAGAATTGTGTAAGTCACTCTGTGTAAAAGAGCCTACTAAATGCCAGTAATGTGATAATAAACAGAGATGGAAAAGTGAAACATTAGGATGTCAGGGTTGGGAGGTAGTACCGGGCTTTATTATTTTCACCTGGCCCTCATTAGTGCCAAGGGTACCTTACCTGCTGAAGCTGTATATAAAGCACTCGCGGACAATCGGTCGACGCTTTGGTGTCACTGTTCGCTCTGTCACCAAGCTGGTAAAGCACACGGTAGACTCAGTAATTATATGAGTCAGGTATTGTGCTGGTTTTGGGTTTTGGTATTCATTTAAAAGGAAATAAGGTAAGGAAGGTGTTCTGCTCGCTAGTCTGTGTACACTGCGAACGCCTTCCTATAGGTTCTTTTGTTTTTCTCTTTTGTTTTCAAGCTCGGGTGAGCCTGTGGGTTTGTGCGTTTTCCTGAGCTGCGACTCACGGCTCTTTATTTTACTTACCTAGTCTTTTATACTGGGTTGTACTTTTATTTTGGGATCCCCGGTCCGGGGTTGCAGTGCTCGCCTTTTAGCACTCATTTTGGTTGGGTTATTTGCCCTGGTTTTTAAGGGTTGCTTTATTTTCCTTAGCCGTTTTTTGGGGCTATTTCCTTTTCGGAGCTGCACTAGTTACGGGGGGTGTCCTTTTCTGGCTCCACTGCAAAGTTTTTTATGAAAATCTTTATGAAAATGCCTCTTTAAAATGCTCTAAACAAATAAAATCCGATATATTTTTATGAAGTTTAATGCAGAATTATTTCTTATGGTAAATATTTGTCATGCTTTTTTGTTTGATGTTTCCATAGATCAGACAGTCAGGGTACATACGTAATTGCTATCACAATCCACCTTACTGTATAAATACTGTCATTTTAAGTTTTACAGGGATATTTACTCCACATACAGCAGAGAGGCATGTGGAGATAATGTATCTTTGCACATCCACACCAGCGGTGCGTCTGGCATACAGTACAAAATCTGTCACTTCTAAGCCAGGGTCACTGTGAATCTGTGTACTCTTCTGCATGTTTTACTGAACATGCTTTCTGAAGACAAGGCCTCCTGCAGCCAGAGCCCTCTCTGTACCTTCAATAGCCAAAGCACTTCCTGTATGCACAGCGACAGCTTTATTGCGTTGTCAGTTATTGATGATGCACAGTGTGTTTGAGGAGAACTGGACGCATTTTCTGACTGAATGACTCAGTGGCAGATACCTTCCTGTGTTCACAGGGTCTTATAATCAAGAGAACAAAGAGAGAGTAACACCCTTACCCAGAATGGACTTTAGTAAAGTATTTACCTTAGAGAGCTGAGCATGATTATAACGTCTTTTGACTCTTATTCTACATGTGCAAAATTACTGGTATAAGACTGGTATAATGGCCATCACACATAAATAAGATGGTAAACATTTAAATTGCATGTTAATTAAATGTTATTACATTTCTACATGTTTTTGAACATACTCTTGATTGCATTTTATACATTGAACTATAACACATAAAGAAATGTCACAGAGTCAAACTCATTAGACTGAATAAACAAGCACATACTGTTCTCAGCTGAGCCAACTGGTCTTTCACTCCAGATTAAAATTTAATTAACATTTAAAAAACTCTGACCTAAACCCCCATAAGAGGAAGCCTAGGGCACCAGTGGCAAGAAAAAAACTCCCTGGTGACAGAAGTTCATCCCAAGGAACTTGATGCTTGGATGGATCCAGACTGAAGGGGGAGCCCATCCTCCTCAGTCCTTCTGCTGACTGTCTTCTCATGACCTAAATTCATATAATTTTCAGAAAATCTCCCAAAAATACACAGTACATTTTTGTGGTTTTAAGGATGATCTGGAGAGAAAATCTGACTATTTGATTAATACCACCCTAGAAAAATGGTGACAGTAAAAAAGGCAGGCAGTAAATGTCACATGGAGATACATCTTGCTGATACACTGCCTGTGTTGAGATCAAGTGTACTCTTGATTAAATTTGATACATTGAAGCATAAAAATGCTTCAAAAAAGTACCAGCACAAGCAGTTATAAGAGACTATGCTATCAAGAAAGAGCATGGGGGTCAAGCAGACATTGGGGTTAGGTTGTAGGCAAAAATTTACTTGTTTCTAAAAAGCTCATAGAAACTGACAGAAATCTTTTACACACAGCTCTCTTTTTCATCAGTAGCACAATGTGTTTGTCTGTTTCAGACTGTTCTGTTGTGGTGACAGGGGAGATTCAGTTATTTTCCACCCACAGCCTTATATATTCAGCTTTACTCAGACCAGAGCTACACAGGAAGACTGACCTGCATTACAGAGCTGTGTTCACACCTCCCTCTCTCAGCACTGGAACCACACTGGCACCACACCTTTCCATTTTTCAACTGTCCAGAAAAGAGTGGCTTTAAAACATTGCACAAACAACATTTCAAAATACAAATAATGAAAAATCTGTTCCTGCATAAACCGTGCTTAAATTCTAGTGACAATAGATTGGTATTGCCCTCTATAATTAAAGAGGGCTTTTAACTTTGATATTCTGTATTCATCATCATTCATATGTTTTCTTCTAAAATGTGTGCAATGTAAAACTTTTCAGAATGACACTATTTTTGTCTGATTATGCTGTTTTAGAGAAATGTTTTAAGCTTGTGTGCATCCTTCAGATATACTGCTTGCAATGATGAATATCACTCATCATATCAATACCTCTCTCTCTCTCTATCTCTCTCTCTCTCTCTCTCTCTGAATCCCTCCCCCTATTTCGACGCAGACTAAAAATACACCTAAACCTAACTCATGACATCCTGCATGATCCTTTACAGTGAGTAGGATCAAAACTGTGATGAACATTACTCTGATCTACTCTTATTCAGAAATGCTAGAAAATTCACCCCTGGGCAACTGCAGCAGGATGTGAAATTAAATACCCTCGAAAACCTCACTTCCTGTTCCAGCAAAGTAGGTCTACTAGGGCCAACATGCTCTGCAAGGCCTTTTTTGTCCTCAGCCATCAACCGTGAGACAGGATCAATATTTCCTATGAAACTCTTCTTTTAAATCAGTAGGTTTTTCAAAGGCATCTGATTAAAGAGGTGCCAACAACACATAT
The DNA here is from genome assembly GCF_963514075.1 of Conger conger. Lineage (NCBI taxonomy): Eukaryota > Metazoa > Chordata > Actinopteri > Anguilliformes > Congridae > Conger > Conger conger. The sequence continues at coordinate 192,634 of NW_026890284.1, read as the reverse complement.
GGCTTCCTCCTCTTCCTTTCCACAGCAGGGACATTCAGAACCACGGATAGTGCCTGCAGGACCAGGAGAAACTTCAGCACCCTGCTCCTCAAGCCGGGACAGCCCACTTTCAGACACAAAAGCCAGGGATCACATGAGGTACCGAAACATGCGTTTGGCCCATTTAAACTCTTGTGTTCTTGGGAAAGAATGGGGTCCTTACCATTCAGTCAAGACCCAGGTGCCCAAAGTGTACTTTCATACATGTCCAGTGGTGGTGATAAAGGTGCAGCGCCACAAGGGCCCCTGGTTTGGGAGGGGCCATGGGCACCGGGGCCCCCGGTTTGGGAGGGGCCATGGGCACTGGGGCCCCTGGTTTGGGAGGGGCCATGGGCACTGGGGGCCCTGGTTTGGGAGGGGCCATAAGCACTGGGGCCCCTGGTTTGGGAGGGCCCATGGGCACCAGGGCCCCTGGTTTGGGAGGGGCCATGGGCACTGGGGCCCCTGGTTTGGGAGGGCCAATGGGCACTGGGGCCCCTGGTTTGGGAGGGGCCATAAGCACTGGCGCCCCTGGTTTGGGAGGGCCCGTGGGCACTGGGGACCGTGGTTTGGGAGCGCCCATTGGCACTGGGGCCCCTTGTTTGGGAGGGTCCATGGGCACTGGGGCCCCTGGTTTGGGAGGGTCCATGGGCACTGGGGCTCATCTTAACTAGCTGCCGCCACTGAACATGTCACTGCTGAAGAAATTATGTTTAGGCTTCAGAACATCATTTCTGCCCAAGTTAAACACGAGAAGATTGAGGATCAGTTCAACTAACTGACTTTACCTAGTATAGTAGCCCAACCCATGTCCCCCCTTTCATGCCAAAGCCCAGTCATGTGCCTTATGCACCCACATAAATCTCAGGTCATGACTAGGGTTAGGCTCCCAGGTCAAATGACACAGGTTTTTCTCATTCACAGCAATAGCAAACACAGGTTCCTCATTCATTGCTTTAGTGTGAAAGAGGTATGAGATAATACCAGTTTGCCTCCCAGAGAGGCAGTTCTTGAACTCAGTTTCAGAACTTGCCTCCCCCTCACAGACAGAGAGGACTAACAGACTCATGGGCATGACAGCACGCTGGCTCTGCTTCCACCATGCAGCACACCTCTCTGTATACCTTTCTACCACAACTGTTTCCACTTTTTACCTTTGTTGTAAAATTAAACGTTTTTTCCCACTACAACCGCACGACCTCTTCCCTCATCTGTGCCACGTGCCCATAGTGCTGCATGACATAAACACACACACACACACACACACACACACACACACACACACACACACACACCCACACAAACACATGCACAAACTTGCACACACACACATATACACACACACACATGCACAAACGTGCACACACACACACACATGCACAACTGTGCACACACACACATATGCACACACACAAGCACAAATGTGCACACACACACACACACACACACACACACCTGCACAAATGTGCACAAACACACGCACAAATGTGCACACACACACATACACACACACATGCACAAACATGCACACACATAGACACACCTATAAACACGCACTAACGCACAAATGTGCACACACATACACATACATTCTTGAACCTCTACACAGGCACACACACACACACACACACACACATAAACACATATACGCACACACACACACACAAACACACACACAAACTTTCACACACATATATTTACACACACACATACACACATAAACTTTGTCACCCAAAACATGTTTTAACAGCCAATTATATCTGCCCCTGACTTGTGACCTCCTACTGGAAAATGATCAGCTCAAGTCCTCCTACTCTGTACACTTTGAGTTTTACAGTGCAGGGTACAACAGGGTCTCAACCAGAGGAGAGACTCAAGGACAGAAGAGCTCAGATACAGCGATGGCAGCCCTCTGTGTTATTCTGATGTTTTTCAGCAAACTGCGTAAGTGTATACTTGTTTCTGACTTATTGACAAAAATAATTTTACAATCATTTTAAGCAGTGTACAGAGAGTACACAGAGAATGGTGGGTGTTTCTGCTTTGTCTTTTCCCCCCATTGTCAGTGAAGTTGAAATATTGCTTTCTGTTGGATTCCAGGTGGTCTGCTTGGGCAGAGTGTAGTTCAGCCCAACGCTGTGGTGACAGCTCAGCTTGGAGACACCGTGACTCTCCCGTGTTTCTGTTCTGATAGAAGAGGAGCAGCCGTGATCAGCTGGATAAAGCACCCACTTGGACAGAAGCCTCAGCATGTCACAAAGATGGTGAACTATGATAGAGATGCTGTGTTTTTCAATGAGTTTAAAAACAGTCCACGTCTCAGTGCTAAGACAGCAGAGGGAAGCTTTAACCTGACTGTCTCAAATGTAGAGCCATCAGATTCAGCAACATACTACTGCACTTTTATTCACTTCTTCGGTGAAATCAGCTTTGGAAATGGAAGTACATTAATAGTGACGGGTAAGTATCAATTATATTTTTCCTTAGCTTAACTTGTCGAAATTGTAATTTGTCATTCTACGTTATAAATTGAAGTTATGCTTCTTTTTTCCAATACTTCAGTATCGGTTCAATTTATCTGACAAAAAACCTGTGTTTGATTCGATTTTGGTCAAAAATGAGATAAGCGCAGATTTGGAAAATTGAAATACTCATCTATCGTTCAGCTATGAATCCATGACACGTCACAATGAGAAAATATGAAAAATAAGAATAAAAAAGTAAAAATATAAAATCTACCCGGGTCCGGTCGGGTCCTGTTGGTTCTCCTCATTGTTCTTTGCTGGCGCATCAGCTGTAGCCCATTGTTTCTTTGAACATGAAATCAATCACTCAAAACGCATTCACTGAAATTGCCCTAGTGATGAAGATGTTGAAGATTTTTGGGATTAATTATTGTGACTAATATAGAATCGGATGACTGATTACTCTTATTTTGTGATGTACATTGTTTGATGATGTATGATGGTTTGCATGCTGTATATTACAAAGAAGTTTTAGAAAATTTAATAGCTTTTACATTTTTTGAATAAAAAAGAAAGCATTCAAAACTGATTGAAGAAATTGCATTTCTTTCTTGTTTATCTTATTAAGTTTCAGTGTGTGCAGTGTATCCCTGTAATCTTTTGTAGAGATATTAGTGGAAAACATTGAAGCATTAAAAATGAATTGCTTCATTTGAATATAATTTTAAAAATGTATTTAATGCAATGGTTTTAGTTTCTAGTATACTAAAATGCATGTAGTTAATCAATAGCCTTTTTCACATAACATTGCTTATAGACGTGATCATTTCTAGTGCACAAACTGCATCTGAATCACACATATGTGCAAAAACATGCTGCACTTTATATTATAATTGGTGGAGTCATCTTCAGCTCTCTGTATAACCTACAATAATACACAGCCAGACTGCATTTAAATGTAAACCTTACACAGTGGAATCCAAAGGACAATTCTGTATTGAGTGTAATGAGTGCTAACTTTTGACAGGGCCAGAGTCCCAGAGCAGGACAGTAGTGCTGCAGCAGCCCGAGTCTGAGTCAGTGCAGCCAGGAGACTCTGTGACTCTGCAGTGTACAGTACACTCTGAGACCTGTGCAGGAGAACACAGTGTGCACTGGTTCAGACCGGGCTCAGGAGAGTCCCCTCCAGGAATCATTCACACCCATGGACACAGGAGTGATGAGTGCCAGAGGAGCTCTGGGACTGTGTCTCCCACACAGAGCTGTGTCTACAACTTCCCCAAGAGGAACCTCAGCCCCTCTGATGCTGGGACTTACTACTGTGCTGTGGCCACTTGTGGGGAGATCCTGTTTGGGAACGGGACCAAGCTGGACTTCAAGGGTAGGAACAAAACAGGCACATTGTGAAATTTTGTTTTTAAAAGACATTGAAGACAAAGGAGTTATTGTGCATCTACTGTACATTACAATGTTCACTTAAGGACATTCTAATCACGTATTTGTGATCTCCGATCTTGAAAGGTTAATGCAACTTGTGAAGAATTCTAAAATTGAATTTTGCCTCTAAATCGTCAGGAAATGAAGCGTTCCTTTATTGCTTGGCGGGAGCTTTGGCGTTGAGTGTGATCCTACATATTTTCCTCGCTCTGAGCAGGAGAAAAAACTGTGAGAACTGCAAAGGTAAGAGACCAAGGTATCAATGTGTGGTACATGTAATATGTATTATTTCACAGCTTATACACAATGAAATTTGTGTTGCATCAAAAAGTATGATGCATAGACAATATTACAAATACTCAATAAGAGAGAATTTAGAAAATACAGTATGTTAAGTGATTGTGTAAAATAGTTTAAGAAAATTGAGTACAATATTGTCAGGCCATTTTGTGAATAGCATGCAGTAATATTTATCTGCAGTTCCTGTACAGTTCTGCAAAACAACAGGTAAAGCTACTCCATCGGTACAGATTACTGTCTCACACTACTTGTGCTGTAGGTATGTGCACATCTAGTCATACAGTGTCACATGTAATGTAAAAGCCAAATCTCACTTGAATTCATGAAACTTCAGCTTCTGATATGTGCCCCAATATATACCAGCTGGCATGAACTAAAGTATAGCCACTTGATATGTGAGGCAGCTGTGATGTGACAGTCCCTCATTGTGAAAATAAAATGGCTCTTGAGCGAAAGGTATGAAGACAGTGCAGATTATTCTGACCACCAAAAGTTTTAATCCCTACTGTGGTGAATATGATGCTCTATATGAAAACAAACAGCTCTTATTGTCATGAATAAAATAACATATTGTCAGTTAAAATAATCATTGCATTACATTAATTGCATTTGGCTGACGCTCTTATCCAGAGCGATGTACCATTGATTAGACTAAGCAGGAGACAATCCTCCCCTGGAGCAATGCAGGGTTAAGGACCTTGCTCAAGGGCCCAACGGCTGTGAGGATCTTATTGTGGCTACACCGGGGATCGAACCACCGACCTTGCGTGTCCTAGTCATGTATCTTAACGACTACGCTACAGGCCACCCCTACAATAATAACAATAATAATAATAATCATAATAATAATAATAATAATAATAATAAAAATAAGAGGAAATATTGCTTACATAGTTGATTACACATAATTAAAGTAGTTGCATTAGTTGAACAATTATTTTCAGACTCTAGTGGTTTATACTTATTTTTAATTTGTTGTCATGTATTGTAATTTGTTTTAGCATTTGTTTCAGTAACTTTTGACTTGCTGCTGCCTATTTTGGTCAGGTTGCTCTTGAAAATAGTGATTCTTAATCTCAATGAGCCTATCCTGGTTAAATATAGATTAAATAAAATAAATGAATAATAAATAAATGAATTAATAATTTTACTCAAACAGGGGCTGCATCAAACAACCAAGTGTCCTTGTCGGGCGAACAGGTACAAATATTATATTTCATATTTTTAATGAACTAAAGCAATTTCTGTGTTGAATATCCTGGTAAAATGATCATCGGAATGAGGAGTAACTGTATGTGTCTCATGTTTCCTTTTAGCATCAAGATGAAGCGATGAATTACGCTGCTTTGACTTTCACCACCAAGAAACCCAAAGTGAGGAGGAAGAAGAGGGAGGAAGAGAAAGAAATGGTTTATTCAGGTGTGACATTTAAAGACCATGAGTGAAGCTTTCCATCAGAATTAATCTTCGTCACAAGAATGATCACAATTTATGTCCTCCTTCGCAGTATCTGTAAACTGTAAATTTGCCATAAGAAACTAAAAGAGTCTCTTGGAGCGGTGCTTATTCTTAAATGTTTTTTCAAATAAACAAATGAAAACTTCAAAAATTGTACACTGATGTGCTTGCATTTTAACCCTAGTGCAGTCTTTAGATTCTGCATACTCCCCTTGTCCTAAGGCAAAAATGGCCCACTTTCACTCAACTCCTCAACCCCAAATGTATTTTGCATGAAGAAACAATCTGTCACTCATCACAAATTTTTTTCACCCTAAAGAAAACACAAGGTTTAAATGTCGTTCAATGTTACTAAATCTGACACAGTTAAGGGCGGCAGTGTATTGCAGTGATTAGGGAAGAGGAGCTGACTCTCATTCAGGTCATGTACTGCGTTTATACCTTTGAGAAGGCCTTTTCTGGCTCCACTGGAAAGCATCTTTATGAAAATGCCTCTGTAAAATACTCTCTAGAAATAAAATATGATATATTTCTATGAAGTTCAATGGATAATTATTTGTTATGCTCAATATTGTTCATGCTTTTTTGTTTGATATTTGTTTAATGCTTTCTGAAGTTAAAGCCTCCTGCAGCCAGAGCCCTCTCTGTACCTTCAATCGCCAAAGCACTTCCTGTATGCACAGCGACAGCTTTCTTGTGTTCTCAGTTATCGATGCTGCGCAGTGTGTTCTAGAAGAACTGGACGCATTTTCTGACTGAATGACTCAGTGGCAGATAACGTCCTGTGTTCACAGGGGCTTATAATCTAGAGAACAAGGAGAGAGTAACGCCCTTAGCCAGAATGGACTTTAGTAAAGTATTTACCTTATAGAGCTGAGCATGATTATAGCATCCTTTGACTCTTACTCTACATGTGCAAAATAACTGGTATAAGACTGGTATAATGGCCATCACACATAAATAAGATGGGAAACATTTCAATTGCATGTTATTTTAGTGTTAATACATTTCTCTATGTTTTTGAACATACTCTTGATTGCATTTCATAGATTGAACTATAACACATAAATAAATGTCACAGAGTCAAACTCATTAGACTGAATAAACAAGCACATACTGTACTCAGCTAAGCCAATTGGTCTTTCACTCCAGGTTAACTTCTACCAGTGCTTTGCGAGATTGTGAAAGAGTGTGTCTGCCATTGGGGTAACTTTGATTCCAGATGTGTGCGACACTTTAAAAATAAATCCTGCTTCTAGGTAGCTCATAGAAACTGCAACAAAGCATTTATATTCACACATTTAAAAAACTGACCTAAAGCCGCATGAGAGCAAACCTAGGGCACCAGTGGCAAGACAAAACTCCCTGCTGACAGAAATTCATTCCAAGGAACTTGATTCTGGTTGCTTGGATGGATCCAGACTGAAGGGGGAGCCCATCCTCCTCAGTCCTTCTGCTGACTGTCTTCTCATGACCTAAATTCATATTATTTTCAGAAAATCTGCCAAAAATACAAAGTACATTTTTGTGGTTTTTAGGATGATCTGGAGAGAAAATCTGACTTTTTGACTAAATGCCAGATGCCATGGACATACCTATTGCTGATACACTGACTGTGTTGAGATCAAGTGTACTCTTGATTGTGAGACGGGTGCGTGGGGGTTGGACCCAAAATGCACGACTCAGAAACAATAGTAAAATAAAGTCCCGTTAGGGCTTTATTCGGGACGAGTCCCAGGAGCGTAGTCAATACAAGCAAAGTCCATACACGAAGATCCAGCCAAACAAATACAAAACAAACAAAAAGCACGGTGCCGAGGGAAGAGGCAATCTCGTAGTCGGTAGGCGTGCAGGGAGGTCCGGTAGCAGGAGAGCTGTCAGCGGGGCAGATGAACAGGCGGACGGCAGGCAGAGGCGTAGTCGTGGGCGAAGCGGGAGTCGAAACCATGAAACAATCAGCGGGGCAAAAGTACAAAAACGGTAGGCGGGGACGTAGTCAATAAACAAACGAAGGTCACAAAACAGAAATCAATAATCGATGGTCAGTAAACAGGCGTGGATCGTAACGTGTAATCAAACAGTAACTAATGCTCAAGAGTTGCGTGGAAAACAGAGGCAGACAATTTCGCAGTGAACAGTTGCGCGACTGGGCTATGAATGCAGGTGTAGACAGGTGTAGACAATTAGTTAGAGCGTAGCAAGGAAATGGAAAACAGGTGCGATGGATGACAAGTTTAACAAGGAGATTAGTAATCGTTAGTAATAAACCTATCCTGCCCTAGCATTAGTAAATTAGTAAATGACATGCACGAGAAACGTAAGGTAACATGAACACATGATTAGTCTTGTTAGTTTCTCCCCCATCCTGATCTAGCGTTAGTAGTTTTAGTAAATAGACAAATATAAACATTAGGGGAGTGAAGGACAGAACGAGAGAGAGAGAGAGAGAGAGAGAGAGAGAGAGAGAGAGAGAGAGAGAGAGAGAGAGAGAGAGAGAGAGAGAGAAAAGGCGGAACGCAAGGTTTGCGGAAAAACATGTAAAAGTGTATGCATAACAACGACCAGTTAACGTAACAATAAACATGCATCGAAACATAACACAAAGCGAAACTAAGACGATAATCACTCAACATAACCAGGTAATATAATCGTAACGAAACATAACTAGACATGACGAGAAAATAAATCGTAACAAGAAATAAACTAAACAACATGGCGAACCTAGACTAACATAATACATGATAAGACACTACGTGACTAAGACAACATGAATAAACATAAAACATGGCGAGACAGACCTGAAACGTGACAGATTGAATTTGATATATTGAAGCATATCAGCTTCAAAGATGCTTCAAACAAGCACCAGCACAAGCAGTTATAAGAGACTATGCTATCCATTGGGGTAAGTTTGTAGGCAAAAATTAACTTGTTTCTAAAACGCTCATAGAAACTGACAGAAATCTTTTACAGGCAGCTCTCTTTTTCATCAGTAGCACAATGCGTTTTTCCGTTTCTGACTGTTCTGTTGTGGTGACAGGGGAGGTTCACTTATTTTCCACCCACAGCCTTATATATTCAGCTTTACTCAGACCACAGCTACACAGGAAGACTGACCTGCAGTAAATGTCACATGGACATACCTATTGCTGATACATTGCACTGCAGTACAGAGCTGTGTTCACACTTCCCTCTCTCAGCACTGAAACCCCACTGGCACTCCCCCCTCATGCCTCAGACCACCTTTACATTTTTCAACTGTCTAGAAAAGAGCGGCTTTAAAAAACTGCACAAACTTCATTTCAAAACACAAATAATGAGAAATCTGTTCCTGCATAAATTGTGCTTAAATTCTAGTGACAAAAGATTGGTATTGCCCTCTGTAATTAAAGAGGGCTTTTAACTTTAATATTCTGTATTCATCATCATTCACATGTTTTCTTCTAAAATGTGTGCAATGTAAAACTTTTCAGAATTACACTATTTTGGTCTGATTATGCTGTTTTAGACATATGTTTTAAGCTTGTGTGCATCCTTCAGATTTCGGATATACTGCTTGCAATGATGAATATCATTTTCAATATCACAATAAAACCATTTTCAGGGCATTTTCAGTGTTAATTATAGACTGTTTCTAACTTCATAACATCCTGAGACCTGCTTGCTGGAAGAATGCTTGGCTCTGTGGTTTTGTCTCTCTGGCCATTGACTCAAAACAAAACCCTTGTGCTCCACCTTTGTGGTTTCCATAGCATGCATCTCTCTCTCTCTCTCTCTCTCTCTCTCTCTCTCTCTCTCTCTCTCTCTCTCTCTCTCTCTCTCTCTCTCTCTCTCTCTCTCTCTCTCTCTCTCTCTCTCTCTCTCTCTCTCTCTCTCTCTCTCTCTCCCTCTCTCTCAGAATCCCTCCCTGTATTTCGACGCAGACTAAAAACACACTGTTTCAAGATTGAGGATCGGTTCAGCTAACTAACTTTACCGAGTATAGTAGCCCAACCCATGTCCCCCCTTTCATGCCAAAGCCCAGCAATGTGCCTTATGCACCCACATAAATCTCAGGTCATGACTAGGGTTATGCTCCCAGGTCAAATGAGAAAGGTTTCCTCATTCACAGCAATAGCAGGTTCCTCATTCATTGCTTTAGTGTGAAAGAGGTATTAGATAATACCAGTTTGCCTCCCAGAGAGGCAGTTCTTGAACTCAGTTTCAGAACTTGCCTCCCCCTCACAGACAGAGAAGCCTAACAGCTGGCTCTGCTTCCACCATGCAGCACACCTCTCTGTATACCTTTCTACCACAACTGTTTCCACTTTTTACCTTTGTTGTAAAATGAAATGGTTTTTTTTTCACTACAACCGCACTACATTTTACATTTTACATTTTTGTCATTTGGCAGACGCTTTTAATCCAAAGCGACTTACAAGTGCATAGGTTCTACCACAAGTCAAAGCATCACATCCATAACGAGGAAAATACACATGGAATGCTGTTCTAAACATATAGTCGTCATCATAAGTGCCACTACCTCTTGTCTCATCTGGGCCACGTGTCCATAGAGCTGCATGACACACACACACGCACAAACGTGCAGACACACACATACACACACACATGCAAAAACGTGCACACACACACACATACACACACACGCACAAATGTGCACACACACATACACACACACGCACAAATGTGCCCACACACACACACACACACACACACACATGCACAAACGTGTGCACACACACACACACACACACACATACACACAGGTTATGTCTGATCAGGGCTCATATGAGCTGCCTGAGGAAGCCCAGCTTTGGTGGATGTGGAGCTGTTGCTTCAGTGAAAGACACACTTCTCCCTCCTCTAATCCAACCACACTGGAGCTGATGATGCCCTTTTTACAGTTAAAAGGCTGAACCAACAGCCACTCTCATTACCATGTTAATTTTAATTCATAGTATTATCGTAAAGTATTAACTGTGTATTTTCACAAATAATCACAATAATCAAACTGGAAATAGCGTTTTCTCTTGTTGCACTGAGAATGTTTGTACGCAGAACTTTGTCACCCAATAAATTACCTGTTTGAACAGCCAATAATATCTGCCCCTGACTTGTGACCTCCTACTTGAAAATGATCAGCTCAAGTCCTCCTACTCTGTACACTTTGAGTTTTACAGTGCAGGGTACAACAGGGTCTCAACCAGAGGAGAGACTCAAGGACAGACAAGCTCAGAAACAGCGATGACATCCCTCTGTGTTATTCTTGTGTTTTTCAGCAAACTCTGTAAGTGTATACTTGTTTCTGACTTAATGACCAAAATCATTTTACAATCATTTTAAGTAGGGTACAGAGAGTACACAGAGATTGGTGGATGTTTTTGCTTTGTTATTTGCCCCCATTGTCAGTGAATTTGAAATATTGCTTTCTGTTGGATTCCAGGTGGTCTGCTTGGGCAAATTGCAGTTCAGCCCAACGCTCTGGTGACAGCTCAGCTTGGAGACACCGTGACTCTCCCGTGTTTCTTTTCTGATATGGAAGGAGCGGCCACGATCAGATGGATAAAGCATCCACTTGGACAGAAGCCTCAGGATGTCGCAAAGATGGTGAACTATCAATCAGATGCTGTGTTTTTCAATGAGTTTAAAAACAGTACACGTCTCAGAGCTAAGAAAGCAAAGGGAACCTTTAACCTGACTGTCTCACATGTAGAGCCATCAGATTCAGCGACATACTACTGCGCTTTTATTCACCTCTTCAATGAGATCAGCTTTGGAAATGGAAGTACCTTAATGGTGACGGGTAAGCATGAAACGTATTTTATTTTTCCATAGCCTAACTTGTCGAAATTTTAATTTGTCATTCTACGTTATAAAATGAAGTTATGCTTGCCAAGTCTTGCCATAAAATAGATTTTTACAGTATGAACTCTTCATGGTGAAGCTTTCACCAAAAGCAGAGCTGCCATTTGCTGAACATCTTAAAGGCTACGTGTATATAGTCAGTGAGCACTTGAATAGACTTTTTTTAGACTTAATACTTCTTCTGCTGGTGTAGCCTGTCCATTTGGAGGATTGACATGTTATCGTTCAGCAATAAATCCATGACACGTCACAATGAGAAAATATGAAATAAAAATATAAATATAAAATCTAGTCGAGTCCGCTCGTATTTCCGGTTGGTTCTCCATTGTTCTTTGCTGCTGCATCAGCTGCAGCCCTTTGTTTCTTTGCACATGAAATCAATCACTCAAAATGCATTCACTGAAATTCCCCTTGTGATGAAGATGTTGAAGATTTGTGGGATTAATTATTGTGACTAAAATATAATTGGATGACTGATTACTCTTATTTTGTGATGTACATTGAATAATGATGTATGATGATTGGCATGATGTATATTACTAAAAAGTTTGAGAAATTTAGAAATTTCTACATTTTTTTAATAAAAAAAGAAAGCATTCAAAACTGATTGTAGAAATTGCATTTCTTTCTTGTTTATCTTATTAAGTTGCAGTGTGTCCCTGTCATCTTTTGTAGAGATATTAACCATTTCTGCTCTAGTGGAAAACATTGAAGCATTAAAAATGAATTGCTTAATTTTGTTATGTTTGCATGTGTAAAGACTAAACTAAAGTTAGGCTACTGTAGATACATAAACTAATGAATAAACAGACACGGTTAATTCACACGGGTAATTCATTCTCCATCTCTCACTCTCCTTCTGGACATTACATATTTACTACGCATATTACGTTCTCGCCACCTACTGGCGAGTATTCAGAACACAACATTCCCCCCTTACGTAAACAATATTACCAGTAACTAGCATGGGGTTAACAACAGTGTATATCACCAGCAATAAGAATGATTAGTAGAGAATAGTGCATAACCTTAGCACTCAGAATATTAGTAGTAATACAGAGCAAAATGCATGACCTTAAACATCTCACATGCATGTTTTTTTACATTATTGGCATTTGGCAGACGCTCTTATCCAGAGCGACGTACAGTTGATTAGACTAAGCCGGAGACAATCCTCCCCTGGAGCAATGTAGGGTTAAGGGCCTTGCTCAAGGGCCCAACGGCTGTGCCACAAACTCAGGTTCAGCCTCTGGTTCATCAGCAGCAGCAGGCAGAGGCAGACGGGAGAGGCAGTCAGCAGTATTGTTCTTTGAACCAGGCAGGTATGCAACATCATAACAGAAGCACAGCAGGCGTGCTGCCCAGCGTGCAATACGAATGCCAGCACAGTCAGCTCCTTTGGTAGTCAGGAGAGTGGTCAGTGCCTGGTGATCTGTACACAGGGTGAATCGCCGTCCCCACAGGCAGGTTCTCCATTTCTCTACAGCCCAAACGCATCCAAGGGCTTCTTTCTCAACTGTTGAGTATTTGCGTTCAGCAGGACTCAGAGTCCTGGAAGCAAATGCAACAGTGCGCTCAGTGTGGTCAGACTGGATCTGACGGAGAACAGCACCAAGGCCGTAGTCAGAGGCATCAGTGTAGACAATAGTAGGGAGGTCAGGGTTGAACAGTCTGGAAGCTGCGCTGTGCATCCTCTGACCAGCTAAACTCACTGGGTCTCATTCATGAAACGTTAGTAAATCAAGTAGTAAACGTCCACGCTACTAAAAACCTACTCCAGATTCATGAACGCCGCGGGAAACTCAGATCTGATCGTAAGCACGTGTGTATGATCATGAATGCCAATCCATCGGAAAGTGAAAGCGCGCTCCCGGTAATCAGCAATTAGCATAAATCCCCGCCCATGAATAGACAATGATTACCATATAAGGAGGTGTAGACGCATCCAGTCGACCTGTCAGTCATCATGGCGCAAACAAGGAAAGGGAAAGAAAAAAAAACTTTTCCGAAGCGGAGATCGAAATCATCTTGGGTGAAGTGGAGTCAAGAAAAAATATTTTATTTTCTTCTATTAGTAGTGGTGTTGTGACAGGGACAGGCAAAGCGAAGGCCTGGAAGGAGGTGACAGATGCTGTTAATGTTGCCTCTGTAGACAATAGAACCATATCCGAGGTTAAACGTAAATGGTTTGACATGAAACTGGAGACAAAGAAACGCATAAGCGCACAAAAAAAACATGCATCAGCCACAGGAGGAGGAGGCTCACAGGCACAAATATCACCTGCTGACGAGCGCATCGCTGGCATTATTGGGGAGACCTCTCTGTCAGGAATTATACCTGACGGAGACACCGACATGCCTCCACTGGAGACAACATCAAACCCAGATGGTAAGGTGATAATTGTTGTATCATAATACATTTTGAAAACCATCACTGATAGCTTAGTGGTTAGTATAGTTTAACCTAGGTCGTACAGTCCCACCAAACAAACAGAACATTTGTGGGGGTTTCTCTTCGGATTGAATGAAGTGGAAACGAGAAACCAGTAATGTTATATTGTGCGTAATGGTGCGAAATGCATATCAGTGTCGGAATGTTGAGCCATTTCAAGAAAGGATACGGATAACATTCAATTCTTCAAATTATTTGAATCTTAATAGCCTAAAGCTCTGTTTTATACTGCACAGCTCCAAATAAGTCAGTCTGCGGCAAACGTAAATTAAACATTTTTCAAATAAGATTTATTTAATGTTTCTTTCAAATGAAAAAAGAGCCACACATAAAACAAAAAAAAACAAACGTTGTCTCATATTTCTAGCTGGCGAATGCTCCTCCCATGATGTGGCTCCACCACCTGCTGCTGCTGCTCCTGCTGCACCCAGGTACCGAGGCCGAAGAGGTGATCGAGCTGTCCTTACGGATGAGGCTGTCCTTACGGATGAGGTCCTGAGGAATCAAGAAAGTCTACTTACAGCAGTCAACCAAATCAACACGTCCCTCATTAAGAAATTAACACCAGCTTGAAGGAAATCTGCAAGGCACTTTTGCGTCCTCAACAATAAAGTGTTATGTTGTCAGTATTGTGTGATGTCTGTGTTTATCCTGGGAAAACACTTATTTACTACAAGATAATCAAGCTACTCTCTTTTACTCTGATAATTAAATATAGCCTATTTGTATACATTTTAAAGAGCATGACATGAAAATGAACTGAGGTAGCCTACTGAAACAGGATGTTGTATATAAATATAAAACAAAATACAAATGAAACTAACTTTTTGCAAAGCTTGTCGGCCTAAAATGTGCACAGTTTATTCAGTCTTAGCAACACTTACCTTAAAATTGCTCTACAAGTCGCTGGCGTGTCTGTATAGCAGCCGCATTTCGAGGCCAAGAGCTGGTTCCGGAGGCAGTCGTTCCTCTGTATTGGGGACTTCAGGCAGGGGAAGGCCCTGTTTAATGGCCACATTGTGCAGAACACAGCAGGCTAATATTATTTTGCACACCTTCCCAGGTGCATAAGGAAGGGTACCACCTTTATTGTCCAGGCAGATCCATCTTGCCTTCAAGACCCTGTTTGTGCGCTCCACAACGGCCTGAGTAGCAGCGTGTGCCTCATTGTATGCCAGCTCCTGTGGTGTCTGCGGGTTGGTCAGTGGGGTCATAAGCCACGGCGTCAGTGGGTAACCCCTATCCCCTATGGATATAGAAGGGTAAGTCCATATATAAAACACACATGCAACTGTATAGGCAGGCTATATTCTTACCAATGAGCCAGCCGTTCCTCACAGCTCCATCCTCCAAACGCGTGCCAACTGCGCTATTATGCAGGATAAATGCATCATGCGTCCCACCAGGCCACCGTGCCACAACGTTTAACAACATACACTTTGCATCACAGATCAGTTGCACATTAACGGAATGAAAGTTTTTCTGGTTTATGTAAGCAAATGCATCACAAAGAATGTGTAATCTATTGAGTCGATTTACATAGATAATTCACAATCATGAACCTAATCTGGATCTTAAACCTGCTAATTGCCAACTAATTTAACTAAATGTGTTATATTTTTAATTGTTTGTCATGTTCATATCACGTATTTCAAAGGCATCTGCGTATTGTTTACATAACAGAGCGCAATATGAATTAAAATGTAAATTTCCAATAATGACAAGCATTATTTATGTGCATTCTTGAATTTACACAAGCACTACGCGTGGTCAGCAGCAGGTGTAGATTTTGTTAGTAGCTACGAAAAGATCGGAGCTACTAAAATATTGATGAATGCTAAAAACCCGTAAATTTCCCTCTACTCACATTTTACACACAAATTTGTTCTGCTCACGTTTCATGAATGAGACCCACTGTCCTGACGAATGCAGTTATGCAGTGGCTCCACAGCAGTAGCAAAGTTGGGAATAAACTTGTTGTACCATGATAAAAGTCCCAAAAATGACCTTAACTTGCCTGCATCAGTAGGAGCTGGGGCATGTAGAACAGCCTTGATGTGGTCCTCGTCTGGCTGAATGCCTTGAGCAGTCACTGTATGTCCAAGGAGACGCAGGCTTGACCTGTTGAAGTGGCACTTTGATGTATTCAGTTGTAGCCCGGCATCTTTAATCTGTTGTAGCACAGCTTCCAGTGTCTCATCATGACTGGCTGGTGTATGACCCCACAGAATCACATCATCCAAGTAATTAGCAACGTCAGGCAGGCCTTTAAGAATGGTGGCCAGCATCTTCTGAAAGGCAGAGGGTGCAGAGGCCAGTCCATATGCGACGCGGCAAAATCTGAAAAGTCCTTTGTGAGTAATGAAGGCGGTCATGTCACGGCTTTCCTCGTGCAATGGCAACTGGAAGTAGGCACCAAGTCAATGGTGGAGAACACTGTAGCTAAGTGCAGCAGGCCCAGCATTTTGTCTATGTGTGGAAGAGGAAAGGAGTCCACAATCACAGCCTTGTTGGGCTCACGCAGGTCCACACACATTTGAATCTTACCTGATTTCTTTTGTACAACCACTATCGGGGAGACCCAGGGAGAAGCATCTACTCTCTCAATCAGACGCTGGATTTCACCACTCACAGCATTCCACACAGATAGGGGCAAGCGACGTAATTTCTGACGTACAGGTGTGACAGTCTGTGATACTTTCACTTCATGCACAAACCTTTTCGCGCAGCCAAGAGTGGCCGCAGACAGAGGAGCAGTGGCCATCACAGAAGCAGAGGTCATCAGGGTGGCAGGTTGGACAGTAGAGCATTTAACGCACAGACTCAGGCCATTGGTCAAGTCCATGCCAAGCAGAGGAGTCCCAGACTCCACAATGAAGAAGGATGTTTTGCATGTAGCATTATTCCAGAACACAGTAACAGGTAAACAGCCAATACCTGGAATAGGAGCATGGGAGTAGGTCACTAACTTAGCAGTTGGAGGTAGTAGTTCTCCACCTTTTAAGTGCTTTTGGGAAAGGCATTTGGGCAGAATAGACACTGAGGAGCCTGAGTCCACAGTCAGCTCCTCTGGCACTGTAGTAGCAGTTGCAGCCTTAATATTAACTGTGCATCGAATTTTATCAGACGCATTGTAATCATGTAAGTAAAGAATCTGAACCTCTGGCACGTCCATTTCGCGCACAGAGCGAGTCTGTGTTGAACGGCACACTCTGGCAAAGTGTCCAATCGTATTACAGTTCTTACACTTAGCTGAGGCAGCAGGGCAGGATGGGTCATTTGCAAGATGTCTTTCAGTTCCGTAGCGGTAGCAGGTTCGGCTGGATGTATGACGAGAAGGAGCGGTAGACGGTAATGAAGACGGTGCAGACGAAAAAAGCGGGTTGCGGCGTGTAGATGTTGCAGCAGACACAGCTTGCACAGGCGCTGAGCGAGCCAGCAATGAACCTAGCTTGCTCACTAGCAGCTTCTATCTGTGTAGCTAATGTGATGGCTCTCTGCAAGGTTAAGTCTGTTTCAAAAAGAAGTCGCTCACGTATGCGAGGATTGTTTACGTTTTCCACTAACTGATCACGCAGCATTTCATCGAAGTTGGATGCAAACTCATATGTAGCTTCAATGTACTGTAGCGCTGATTCATGTGGAGCTTGTGCACGTTTTCGGAAAGCATGGCGCTCAGCCACTATGTTCCGACGTGGAATAAAGTATGTTTCTAGCAACAGCCTGTTCCAATGTCTCACCTTGATCAGGCAGTGTGTAAAAGATTCTCTGTCCCGCTGTCCCAAGTCGGTGTAGAAGAAGTGCACGTTTACGAATGTCCGGCCATGCCTTTGTATTAGTTGTTACCACTAGCAAGTAGTTGTTGAACATTTTCATCCATGTATCGAAAGGCAGAGCAGGTTCTCCAGGGCATTGCAAAAACGGTGTAAAAAAAGGTGTAGAAAGAGCCATGCTTCGTAGTATGCAGACACGGTTAATTTACACGGGTAATTCATTCTCCATTTTATCTATTCTCCAACTCTCACTCTCCTTCTGCGCATTACATATTTACGATGCATATTGCGTTCTCGCCACCTACTGGCGAGTATTCAGAACACAACACATTTGAATATAATTTTTAAAATGTATTTAATACAATGGTTTTAGTTTCTAGTATAGTAAAATTTCTAGTGCACAAACTGCATCGGAATCACACATATGTGCAAAAACATGCTACACTTTATATTATAATAGGTGCAGTCATCTTCAGCTCTCTGTATAACCTGCAATAATACAAAGCCATACTGCATTTATATGTAAACCTTACACAGTGAAATCCAAAGGACAATTCTGTATGGAGTGTAATGAGCGGTAACTTTTGACAGGGCCAGAGTCCAAGAGCAGGACAGTAGTGCTGCAGCAGCCCGAGTCTGAGTCAGTGCAGCCAGGAGACTCTGTGACTCTGCAGTGTACAGTACACACTGAGACCTGTGCAGGAGAACACAGAGTGCACTTGTTCAGACCGGGCTCAGGAGAGTCCCCTCCAGGAATCATTCACACCCATGGACACAGGAGTGATGAGTGGCAGAGGAGCTCTGGGACTGTGTCTCCCACACAGAGCTGTGTCTACAAATTCCCCAAGAGGAACCTCAGCCTCTCTGATGCTGGGACTTACTACTGTGCTGTGTCCACCTGTGGGGAGATCCTGTTTGGGAACGGGACCAAGCTGGATGTTGAGGGTAAGCCTTAAATATTAATTCATTCATTCATTCATTATCCTAACCCGCTTATCCTGAACAGGGTTGCAGGGGGGCTGGAGCCTATCCCAGCATACATTGGGCGAAAGGCAGCAATACACACTGGACAGGTCGCGAGTCCATTGCAGGGCACATACACCATTCACTCACACACTCATACCTACGGGCAATTTAGACTCTCCCATCAGCTAGACCTGCATGTCTTTGGACTGTGGGAGGAAACCGGAATACCCGGCGCAAACCCACACAAACACGGGGAGAACATGTAAACTCCACACAGAGAGGCCCTGACCAACCGGGATTCGAACCCAAGACATCCTTGCTGTGTGGTGGCAGTGCCGCCCATGGCACCATCCGTGCCGCCCAGCTTTAAATCTACAGTATTTAAATCCAGTATACAGTTTTTACAGTAATCCTACTTCAAAAAGTGCATATGCATTGGTTAATGCTATTTCACCCAGGAGGTGTGACCATCCTTTCCTGGCTGTCCATCCTGAGGACCGGGGTTCTTTTTGGCGTTGTGACAATATGTGTCATCATCTACCGTTTCAGAAGGCCAAGCTAAGATCAGAACGTAAGCTGCATACATACTTAAACACTGTACAACTGCAAGCCCATGAACTGTTTTAGTGCATACTGCATTGTATTACAAGGGGCTAACACAGTATGGTCAGGCTGTATGATATTCCTGTGTCCAACATTTGCCTTGGGGACCTCTGCACAGTAGTATGGACTGTTAAATCAACTCCATTCTCAGATTTTGACTTGATTTCAGTAACATTGAGTAATATTGACCCCATTTGCACACATTTTCACGCCTAACAATTACAAAAGGAAAATAATAAAACTAATAATAATAATAATTATTATTATTATAATAATAATAATACTCATCATTATCATTTCTCATTTAAAAAATCACTGCATTCATTATTTTGTATTTTTACTTTTTATTTTACTCAAACAGGGGCTGCATCAAAACCTAAAATAAAAAATTTCTCCTGTGAATATACTGTAATCATATGTGCTGAAATCATAAGTGCGTTTCCTTTTAGCATCAAGATGAAGCCATGAATTACGCTGCTTTGACTTTCACCACCAAGAAACCCAAAGTGAGGAGGAAGAAGAGGGAGGAGGAGAGAGAAACGGTTTATTCAGGTGTGACGTTTAAAGACCACGAGTGAAGCTTTCCATCAAAATTCATCTTCATCACAAGGATGATCACAATTTATCAAACATGTCCTCCTTCACATCGGTGCACATTACAGTATATGCGCTGTAAACTGTAAATTTTCCTTTAAAAACAAAAAGAGTCTCTTGGAGCTGTGCTTATTCTTAAATGTTTTTTCAAAGAAACAAATTAAAACTTCAAAAATTGTACAATGATGTGCTTGCATTTTAAGCATTGTGTAGTCTTAAGATTCCGCATACTCCCCTTGCCTAAGGGTAAAAAATGGCCCACTTTCACTCAACCCCTCAACCCCAACTGTATTTTGCATGAAGAAACAATCTGTCACTCATCACAAACTTTGTCATCAAATTTAAAGTTGAAAAAAGAACAGTTAGGGAGTTTTATTTGCTATTAAACATAGTGGTTGGTCATTTTTCACCCTTAAGACAACAAGGTTTAAATGTCGTTCAATGTTGCTAAATCTTACACAGTTTAGGGCGGCAGTGTAGTGCAGTGGTTAGGGAAGAGGAGGTGAGTCTCATTCAGGTCATGTACTGCGTTTGTACCTTTGAGAAGGCTGTTAACGTGAATGACTTCAGTGTATATTTAATATGAAACTGTACACATGTAGAATTGTGGAAGTCACTCTAGGTAAAAGAGCCTACTAAACGCCAGTAATGTGATCTTAAACAGAGATGGAAAAGTGAAACATTAGGACTACAAAACAAGATCAGACTGCTAATGTGTCATCAGTGATTCACTGATTAGAAAGGAATGTAGTTTTTGAGGTTTGGAAAGAGTCGATGATAAAAATACATTCTGTTCTAGAGCCATTTATTTTAGGGTTAATAGGCCTAGTGTCTGCTGGGGACAGTAGTGTCATTTCCCAACTCTTTATGAAAGGTCAAATTCTGCCCTGACCTCTTTTCATATAATATCATAGACATGAAATACAGTGGTGTGCAAACATTCAAAGATTGAGGATCGGTTCAACTAACTAACTAACCGGGTATAGTAGCCCAACCCATGTCCCCCCTTTCATGCCAATGCCCAGCCATGTACTACTTGAGTGTTTTTATTCCTGCTGGGAAGGTTTTTGTTGGTGGGGGTGGTCTTTTTCTGGCTCCACTGCCAAGCATCTTTATGAAAATGCCTCTGTAAAATACTCTATACAAATAAAATATGATATATTTCTATGAAGTTTAATGCAGAATTATTTGTAATGGTAAATATTGTTCATGCTTTTTTCTTTGATATTTCCATAGATCAGACAGTCAGGGTACATACATAATTCCTATCACAATCCACCTTACTGTATAAATACTGTCATTTTAGGTTTTACAGGGATATTTACTCCACATACAGCAGAGAGGCATGTGGAGATAATGTATCTTTGCACATCCACACCAGCGGTGCATCTGGCATACAGTACAAAATCTGCCACTTCTAAGCCAGGGTCATTGTGAATCTGTGTACTCTTCTGCATGTTTTACTGAACATGCTTTCTGAAGACAAGGCCTCCTGCAGCCAGAGCCCTCTCTGTACCTTCAATAGCCAAAGCACTTCCTGTATGCACAGCGACAGCTTTATTGTGCTCTCAGTTATCGATGCTGCACAGAGAACTGGACGCATTTTCTGACTGAATGAGTCAGTGGCATATACCTTCCTGTGTTCACCGGGTCTTATAATCTAGAGAACAAAGAGAGAGTAATGCCCTTACCCAGAATGGACTTTAGTAAAGTATTTACCTTAGAGAGCTGAGCATGATTATAACATCCTTTGAGTCTTACTCTACATGTGCAAAATTACTGGTATAAGACTGGTATAATGGCCATCACACATAAATAAGATGGCAAACATTTCAATTGCATGTTATTTTAGTGTTAATACATTTCTCCATGTTTTTGAACATACTCTTGATTGCATTTCATACATTGAACTATAACACATAAAGAAATGTCACAGAGTCAAACTCATTAGACTGCAGAAACTGTACTCAGCTAAGCCAACTGGTCTTTCACTCCAGTTTAACTTCTACCAGTGCTATAGGAGATTGTGAAAGAGTGTGTCTGCCATTGCGGTAACTTTGATTCCAGATGTGTCCGACACTTTAAAAATAAATCCTGCTTCTAGGTAGCTTCTTCTTCTTCTAGATCTCTCTGCTGCCTTCGACACTGTGGATCACTCCATCCTCATGTCTGCCCTGTCAGCAACGGGCATCTGTGGCACAGCCCTGGACTGGATTGAGTCCTACCTCTCTGGTCGCTCCTTCCAGGTTGCCTGGGCTGGTTCGGTATCGACACCTCGGCCCCTCGCCACAGGAGTTCCCCAGGGCTCAGTCCTTGGCCCGCTTCTTTTTTATCTCTACACTCGCTCCCTTGGCCCTGTGATCACTGCACATGGGCTATCCTACCACTGCTATGCGGACGATACCCAACTCTTCGTCTCGTTCCCGCCGTCTGATACGCAGGTTTCAGCCCGTATCTCTGCTTGCCTGAGGGACATCCAGAGCTGGATGGACAACCACCATCTAAAGCTCAACCCAGGTAAAACTGAAATGATATTCATCCCTGCTAATACCTCTCCCCATCTGGATCTCTCCATTTCCCTCGGGGATACCACACTCACGCCGTCACCCAGTGCAAGGAACCTCGGCGTGGTGATGGACAGCAGACTGTCCCTTTCCGAGAACATTGCGGCGGTGACCCGGTCTTGCAGGTTCTTCCTATACAACATACGGAGAATCCGCCCCTTTCTCACCCCCTACTCGACCCAGCTCCTGGTCCAAGCGATGGTTCTGTCCCACCTGGACTACTGCAATTCCCTCTTGGCTGGCCTCCCAGCGTCCGCCATCAGACCCCTCCAACTCATCCAGAATGCAGCAGCTCGTCTGGTCTTCAACCTTCCCAAATACTCACATGTCACCCCCCTGCTTACTTCCCTCCACTGGCTGCCTGTCATGGCTCGCATCAAATTCAAAACATTGGTGCTAGCCTTCCAAGCAGTTAAAGGGTCTTCCCCAGCTTATCTGCAAAAAATCATCAGACCCTACACCCCTGCCAGACCTCTTCGTTCAGCCTCCACAGGCCGCTTGGCACCTCCCCCTCTCAGAACCTCCACCTCACGCTCACGACTACTGTCTGTTCTGGCTCCACGGTGGTGGAACGAACTCCCCGTTGAGGTCAGAACTATAGAATCTCTCCCCACCTTCAAGCGCAAGCTGAAGACACACCTCTTCAAACAGCACCTCTCCCCATCCCTCCCTACCTCCCTGTGAACCTTAATTGTTGTCTCTGTGACTTGTGTATCGGTATTTTAGTTGGCTAGGTAAGCAGTGTTTGGATAGTTAACTTTGGTGACTTTTGCTCTGTTTGTTTGTTTGTTCAAAAAAAAAAAATAATAAAAAATAAATAAATAAAACAAATGGCCCTTGTCCTTATCTTTGTTGTACAGGTAGCAGTTGAAATTGTACTTACCTCTAGGGTCTTTCAGCGAACTTATCCCTGGTTATGGGTATGCACTTTGTTGTACGTCGCTCTGGATAAGAGCGTCTGCCAAATGCCAATAATGTAATGTAATGTAATGTAATGTAGCTCATAGAAACTGCAACAAAGCATTTATATTCACACATTTATAAAAACTCTGACCTAAACCCCCATAAGAGCAAGCCTAGGGCACTAGTGGCAAGAAAAAACTCCCTGGTGACAGAAGTTCATCCCAAGGAACTTGATTCTGGTTGCTTGGATGGATCCAGACTGAAGGGGGAGCCCATCCTCCTCAGTCCTTCTGCTGACTGTTTTCTCATGACCAAAATTCATATTATTTTCAGAAAATCACCCAAAAATACACAATACATTTTTATGGTTTTTAGGATGATCTGGAGAGAGAATCTGACTTTTTTACTAAATGCCACCCTAGTAAAATGGTGACAGTAAAAAAAGCAGGCAGTAAATGTCACATGGACATACCTATTGCTGATACACTGCCTGTGCAGAGATCATGTGTATTCTTGATTGAATTTGATACATTGAAGCATAACAGCTTCAAAAATGCTTCAAAAAAGCACCAGCACAAGCAGTTATAAGAGACTATGCTATCAAGAATGAGTGTGTCAGCCATTGGGGTAAGGGTGTAGGCATGAATGAACTTGTTTCTAAAAAGCTCATAGAAACTGACAGAAATCTTTTACACACAGCTCTCTTTTTCATCAGTAGCACAATGCGTTTGTCTGTTTCAGACTGTTCTGTTGTGGTGACAGGGGAGGTTCACTTATTTTCCACCCACAGCCTTATATATTCAGCTTTACTCAGACCACAGCTACACAGGAAGACTGACCTGCAGTAGAGAGCTGTGTTCACACCTCCCTCTCTCAGCACTGAAACCACACTGGCACTCCCCCCTCATGCCTCAGACCACCTTTCCATTTTTCAACTGTCTAGAAAAGAGCGGCTTTAAAAAACTGCACAAACAACATTTCAAAATACAAATAATGAAAAATCTGTTCCTGCATAAATAGTGCTTAAATTCTAGTGACAATAGATTGGTATTGCCCTCGATAATTAAAGAGGGCTTTTAACTTTAACATTCTGTATTCATCATCATTCACATGTTTTCTTCTAAAATGTGTGCAATGTAAAACCTTTCAGAATGTCACTATTTTGGTCTGACTATGCTGTTTTAGACTAATGTTTTAAGCTTGTGTGCAGATTTCTGATATACTGCTTGCAATGGTGAATATAATTTTCAAAATTTTCATAAAATCCTGAGACCTGCTTGCTGGAAGAATGCTTGGCTCTGTGCTTTGGTCTCTCTGGCCATTGACTCAAAACAAAACAAAACCCTTGTGCTCCGCCTTTGTGGTTTCCATAGCATGCACCTCTCTCTATCTTTCTTTTTCCTGTGTGTATTCATGTTTATTCTTGTTATTTATTCATTTTTGAAACTGGTTAGTGTTCTCATTTGTCATCCCCTGTTATGTCTGCGTCTGAATGTTTACCAGTCTAGTCACTCCCCTGTCTGCGTGTCCCACTATTCGGGTGGTTACGGTAGTTTTCGGGTTTTCAACATTCCTTCTAAAACTCGCGATTCTTACTTCCTGCTTTTTCTTGGTAGTTAAATGTTGTAAAGCACGATTCTTACTAACTACTACTAATCTAGGTTTTGTACAGTACTAATGCGATTAATACACTTACTGTCTGTCTAACTAACTAACTAACAATCACTTTTATCGGGTAGTTTAGAAATATTCACGTAACTAACTCACTAACGCAATCTCTTAGTATTTCTGCACTGTTCTGTAACTCCGCCTCCCTATGCTATCCCTGATTACTAGTTTAGTTTCAGCGAAGTGTTCGCACCTGTCTCTAACTATCACTACGTTTTCAAACTATGCAAATGTCTACTCCCTAATCCGGAGCCGTGTGTTTTATATGTTTTGTTACGTGCATCCAGTCCGGGTTTTCGTCTCCCTCCCGTTATTATGTTATTACCCTATTATGTTTCCCCACCTGTTGTCTATTTGTTTAGCCCACCTTTTTCCCAGCCCCGCCTAGATTGTCACCTTCCCTCATGTATTTAAACCTCAGTCTCTGCATTGTTCTTTGTCAGAACGTTGATCAGTTTTAGTGCCTAACTCTTGAGATTCTTGATAGACACCCCTTTGCCTTTTGATTTCCGAGCCTGCCTTGCCCTTTTGTTTTGTTTGCCTTTCTGCTTTTCTGCTTTTCTGCTTTTCTGCTTTTCTGCTTTTCGACATTCTGCTTTTTTCTGGTTTTGATTCTTGCCTTCGTTCATTTGTACTTTAGCCTTTTGATTTTCTGGATTTTTGACCCCCTCGCCTGTTCTTCGACTATTCTTTTGCCTTTAGTTTTTGTCTTTGTATTGGATCTCCTGGCTACGATTTCGGACTATTAAACACTATTTCAACGCAGACTAAAAACACACTGTTTCAAACTGTAACTTAGTCCTCCCTCCTGATCCCCCCCGCCTTTCCGATATCCCAATAAAATTGCACTTACAATGAGTATGTTTTGTTTACAGCACTTCATGTGTATTTTACTAGTTATGGATGTGATGCTTTAGCTTGTGGAAGATCCTATGCACTTGTACGTCGCTTTTGATTAAAAGCGTCTTCCAAATTACTAAAATGTAACTCTCTCTCTCTCTCTCTCTCTCTCTCTCCTCTCCTCTCTCTCTCTCTCTCTCTCTCTCTCTCTCTCTCTCTCTCTCTCTCTCTCTCTCTCTCTCTCTCTCTCTCTCTCTCTCTCTCTCTCTCTCTCCCCCTCCTCTTTTCAGATGAACATTAATTACTCTTTTTTTTTTTTAGTTCAACTGCAATCGTAAATCTTAGACATCCTTATGGATTTTATAATGATTGTTATTAAGATTATTATTTTAGTGTCTTCCTGGTTCTTCACTTAGACAGGACCAGTGAGATGAAAGAGGAAGTCCCCATAATGGCGGCCATTGTGATGTCATCAAGTGTCAGACCCTCAGGCCTCTGATGAGAGACGTTCACTCAGTGATCACTTTAGGCAGACCTGTAAACCAGCGTGTTAATGCAAATATTTAATCAGCCAATCATGTGGCAGCAACTGAATGCATAAAAGCATGCATTGAATGGTGCATCCAGTGAGCAGTAGTTCTGCGGGCTGAAACTTTGTTAATGAGAGAGGTCAGTGGAGAAAGGCAAGAAACCACACTTTACAACAGTGGTATGCAGAAGAGCATCTCTGAACACACAACGCATCATAACTCCAAGTGGACAGGCTACAACAGCAGAAGACTTATATCTAAAATGCCTAATAAAGTGCCAGCTGTGTGTAGATTCAATGACAGTGTTCATTTCAGGGTTCATTGAAATGTAATTTCAATTGTAATAGGGTTGTAATAGGGTTGTCCTGACCCTAGTTTTGTCTTTTAGAATTTGGAAAGTGGAACCTGCAGTCCTCTCCCGGTAAACCTAACTCATGACATCCTGCATGATCATTTATAGTGAATAGGATCAAAACTGTTATCAACATTACTGCAATGTACCCTTATTCAGAACTGCATGAAAATTCACCCCTGGGCAACTGCAGCAGGATGTGAAATTAAACACCCTGGAAAACCTCACTTCCTGTTTCAGCAAAGTAGGTCTACTAGGGCCAACATGCTCTACAAGGCCTTTTTTGTCCTCGGCCATCAACCGTGAGACAGAATATTTCATATCAAACTCTTTATTTAAATGAGTAGGTTTTTCAAAGGCATCTGATGAAGGAGGTGCCAACAACACATATGGCTTCCTCCTCTTCCTTTCCACAGCAGGGACATTCAGAACCACGGATAGTGCCTGCAGGACCAGGAGAAACTTCAGCACCCTGCTCCTCAAGCCGGGACAGCCCACTTTCAGACACAAAAGCCAGGGATCACATGAGGTACCGAAACATGCGTTTGTCCCATTTAAAGTCTTGTGTTCTTGGGAAAGAATGGGGTCCTTACCATTCAGTCAACACCCAGGTGCCAAAAGTGTACTTTCATACATGTCCAGTGGAGGTGATATAGGTGCAGCGCCACCAGGGCCCCTGGTTTGGGAGGGGCCATAAGCACTGGGGCCCCTGGTTTGGGAGGGCCTATGGGCACTGGGGCCCCTGGTTTGGGAGGGCCCATGGGCACTGGGACTCATCATCATTTCTGCCCAAGTTAAACACAAGAAGATTGAGGATCGGTTACACTAACTAACTTTACCGAGTATAGTAGCCCAAACCATGTCCCCCCTTTCATGTCAATGCCCAGTCATGTGCCTTATGCACCCACATAAATCTCAGGTCATGACTGGGGTTGTGCTCCCAGGTCAAATGACACAGGTTTCCTCATTCACAGCAATGGCAAACACAGGTTCCTCATTCATTGCTTTAGTGTGAAAGAGGTATTAGACAATACCAGTTTGCCTCCCAGAGAGGCAGTTCTTGAACTCAGTTTCAGAACTTGCCTCCCCCTCAGAGACAGAGAAGACTAACAGGCTCATGGGCAAGACAGCACGCTGGCTCTGCTTCCAGCATGCGGCACACCTCTCTGAATACCTTTCTACCACAACTGTTTTTACCTTTGTTGTAAAATTAAACGTTTTTTTTCCACTACAACCGCACTACCTCTTCCCTCATCTGTGCCACGTGCCCGTAGTGCATGACATACAAACACACACGTTCACAAATGTGCACACACACACACAAACACACGCATATACACACACACATGCACAAACGTGCACACGCACACACACACACGAACACAAGCACAAATGTGCAGACACACACATACACACACACATGCACAAACATGCACACACACATAGACACACCCACAAACACGCACTAACACACAAATGTGCACAGACACACACACAAACGTGCACCCACATACACATACATTCATGAACCTCTACACAGACACACACACACACATAAACACATATACGCACACACACACACACACACACACACACATACAAACTTCCACACACATATATTTACACACACACATACACACATGAACTTTGTCACCCAATACATGTTTTAACAGCCAATAATATCTGCCCCTGACTTGTGACCTCCTACTGGAAAATGATCAGCTCAAGTCCTCCTACTCTGTCCACTTTGAGTTTTACAGTGGAGGGTACAACAGGGTCTCAACCAGAGGAGAAACTCAAGGACAGAAAAGCTCAGATACAGCGATGGCAGCCCTCTGTGTTATTCTTGTGTTTTTCAGCAAACTGTGTAAGTGTATACTTGTTTCTGACTTATTGACCAAAATCATTTTACAATCATTTTAAGTAGTGTACAGAGAGTACACAGAGAATGGTGGGTGTTTCTGCTTTGTTTTTCCCCCCATTGTCAGTGAAGTTGAAATATTGCTTTCTGTTGGATTCCAGGTGGTCTGCTTGGGCAGAGTGTAGTTCAGCCCAACGCTCTGGTGACAGCTCAGCTTGGAGACACCGTGACTCTCCCGTGTTTCTGTTCTGATATAGGAGGAGCAGCCGTGATCAGCTGGATAAAGCACCCACTTGGACAGAAGCCTCAGCATGTCACAAAGATGGTGAACTATCATACAGATGCTGTGTTTTTCAATAAGTTTAAAAACAGTACACGTCTCAGTGCTAAGACAGCAAAGGGAAGCTTTAACCTGACTGTCTCAAATGTAGAGCCATCAGATTCAGCAACATACTACTGCACTTGTATTCACTTCTTCGGTGAAATCAGCTTTGGAAATGGAAGTACATTAATAGTGACGGGTAAGTATGAATTATATTTTTCCATAGCTTAACTTGTCTAAATTGTAATTTGTCATTCTATGTTATAAATTGAAGTTATGCTTCTTTTTTCCAATACTTAAGTATTGGTTCAATTTATCTGACAAAAACACTCTGAAGTAAAAGAAATATAATAAAAAGATAAAAAATATAATAAAATTGATATTTAGCGTATGAACTGTTTATGGTGATGCTCTCGCCAAAAGCAGAGCTGCCATTTGCGGTACATCTTAAAGGCTACGTGTATATACTCACTGAGCACTTGACTAGACTTTTTTTAGACTTAATACGTCTTCTGCTGGTGTAGCCTGTCCATGTAGAGGCTTCACATGTTGTGTTCAGAGATGCTCTTCTGCATACCACTGTTGTAATGTGTGGTTATTAATGTGAGACCAAGGGGGTAACATCGTGCAGTTCTCAGTTATACAGAATACTTACAAAAACTGTGTTTGATTCATTTTGGTCAAAAATAAGATAAACGCAGATTTGGAAAATTCAAATATTCATCTATCTTTCAGCTATGAATCCATGACACGTCACAATGACAAAATGGGAAAAAATAAAAATAAAAAAGTAAAAATATGAAATCTCCCCGGGTCCGGTCGGGTCCTGTTGGTTCTCCACATTGTTCTTTGCTGGTGCATCAGCTGTAGCCCATTGTTTCTTTGCACATGAAATCAATCACTCAAAATGCATTCACTGAAATTGCCCTAGTGACGAAGATGTTGAAGATTTGTGGGATTAATTATTGTGACTAATACAGAATCTGATGACTGATTACTCTTATTTTGTGATGTACATTGTATGATGATGTATGATGGTTTGCATGCTGTATATAACAAAGAAGCTTTACATTTTTTGAATAAAAAAAGAAAGCAGTCAAAACTGATTGAAGAAATAGCTTTTCTTTCTGGTTTATCTTCTCAAGTTTCAGTGTGTGCAGTGTGTCCCTGTTATCTTTTGTAGAGTTATTAACCATTTCTACTGTAGTGGAAAACATTGAAGCATTAAAAATTAATTGCTTCATTTGAATATAATTTTTAAAATGTATTTAATACAATGGTTTTAGTTTCTAGTATAGTAAAATGCATGTAGTTAATCAATAGTCTTTTTAACATAACATTGCTCATAGACGTGATCATTTCTCATGCACAAACTGCATCTGAATCATACATATGTGCAAAAACATGCTGCACTTTATATTATAATCGGTTAAGTCATCTTCAGCTCTCTGTATAACGTATAATAATACAAAGCCAGACTGTATTTATATGTAAACCTTACACAGTGGAATCCAAAGGACAATTCTGTATGGAGTGTAATGAGTGCTAACTTTTGACAGGGCCAGAGTCCCAGAGGAGGACAGTAGTGCTGCAGCAGCCCGAGTCTGAGTCAGTGCAGCCAGGAGACTCTGTGACTCTGCAGTGTACAGTACACACTGAGACCTGTGCAGGAGAACACAGTGTGCACTGGTTCAGACCGGGCTCAGGAGAGTCCCCTCCAGGAATCATTCACACCCATGGACACAGGAGTGATGAGTGCCAGAGGAGCTCTGGGACTGTGTCTCCCACACAGAGCTGTGTCTACAACTTCCCCAAGAGGAACCTCAGCCTCTCTGATGCTGGGACTTACTACTGTGCTGTGGCCACCTGTGGGGAGATCCTGTTTGGGAATGGGACCATGCTGGATGTTGAGGGTAAGCTTTAAATATTAATGAATTAATTAATTAATTCATCATCCGAACCCGCTTATCCTGAACAGGGTTGCAGGGGGGCTGGAGCCTATCCCAGCATACATTGGGTGAAAGGCAGGAATACACCCTGGACAGGTCGCCAGTCCATCGCAGGGCACACACACCATTCACTCACACACTCACACCTAAGGGCAATTTAGACTCTCCCATCAGCTAGACCTGCATGTCTTTGGACTAAGGGAGGAAACCGGACTACCCAGAGGAAACCCACGCAAACACGGGGAGAACATACACACTCCACACAGAGAGGCCCCGGCCGACCGGGATTCGAACCCAGGACCTCCTTGCTGTGAGGTGGCAGTGCTGCCCACAGCACCATCCGCGCCACCCAGCTTTAAATATACAGTATTTAAATACAGTATACATTATTTACAGTAATCCTACTTCAAAAAGTGCATATGCATGGACTAATGCTATTTCACCCAGGAGTTGTGACCATCCTTTCCTGGCTGTCCATCCTGAGGACGGGGGTTCTTTTTGGCGCTGTGATGATATGTGTCATCATCTCCCGTTTCAGAAGGCCAAGCTAAGATCAGAACGTAAGCTGCATACATACTTAAACAGTGTACAACTGCAAGCCCATGAACTGTTTTTAGTGCGTACTGCATTGTATTACAAGGGGCTAACGCAGTAGGGTCAGGCTGTATGATATTCCTGTGTTCAACATTTGCCTTGGGGACCTCTGCACAGTAATATGGACTGTTAAATCAACTCCAACGTCAGATTCTAACTTGATTAGAGTAACATTGAGTAATATTGACCCCATTTGCACATATTATTACAAAATAATAATAATATAATAATAATAATAATTATAATAACAAAAATAATAATAATAATAATAATAATACTCATCATCATTTCTCATTTGAAAAATCACTGCATTAATTATTTTGCATTTCTCCGGAAAATATACTGTAATCATATGTGCGTTTCCTTTTAGCATCAAGATGCAGCGATGAATTACACTGCTTTGACTTTCACCACCAAGAAACCCAAAGTGAGGAGGAAGAAGAGGGAGGAAGAGAGAGAAACGGTTTATTCAGGTGTGAGATTTAAAGACCACGAGTGAAGCTTTCCATAAAAATGAATCTTTGTCACAAGAATGATCACAATTTATCAAACATGTCCTCCTTCACATCGGTGCACATTACAGTATATGAGCCGTAAACTGTAAATTTGCCTTTAAAAACAACAAGAGTCGCTTGGAGCTGTGCTTATTCTTAAATGTTTTTTCAAATAAATGAATTAAAACTTCAACCGTAGTGTAGTCTTACGATTCTGCATACTCCCCTTGTCCTTAGGGTCAAAAATGGCCCACTTTCACTCAACCCCTCAACCCCAAAAGTATTTTGCATGAAGAAACAATCTGTCACTCATCAACTTTGTCATCAAATTTAAAGTTGAAAAAAGAACAGTTAGGGAGTTTTATTTGCTATTAAATACAGTGGCGGGTCATTTTTCACCCTTAAGACAACACAAGGTTTAAATGTCGTTCAATGTTGCTAAATCTGACACAGTTTAGGGCGGCAGTGTATTGCAGTGGTTAGGGAAGAGGAGGTGAGTCTCATTCAGGTCATGTTCTGCGAGAAAGCTGTTAACTTGAATGACTTCAGTGTATATTTAATATAAATTGTAGAATTGTGTAAGTCACTCTGGGTAAAAGAGCCTACTAAACGCCAGTAATGTGATATTAAACAGAGATGGAAAAGTGAAACATTAGGATGTCAGGGTTGGGAGGTAATACCAGGCTTTATTATTTTCACCTGGCCCTCATTAGTGCCAAGGGTACCTTACCTGCTGAAGCTGTATATAAAGCACTCGCGGACAATCGGTCGACGCTTTGGTGTCACTGTTCACTCTGTCACCAAGCTGGTAAAGCACACGGTAGACTCAGTGATTATATGAGTCAGGTATTGTGCTGGTTTTGGGTTTTTGCATTCATTTAAAAGGAAATAAGGTAAGGAAGGTGTTCTGCTCGCTAGTCTGTGTACACTGCGAACGCCTTCCTATAGGTTATTTTATCTTTCTCTTTTGTTTTCAAGCTCGTGTGAGCCTGTGGGTGAGGGACGTTGTCCCCGGTATGTATTTTTGTTTGTGCGTTTTCCTGAGCTGCGACTCACGGTTCTTTATTTTGCTTACCTAGTCTTTTATACTAGGTTGTACTTTTATTTTAGGATCCGGGGTTGCAGTGCTCGCCTTTTAGCACTCATTTTGGTTGGGTTATCCGCCCTGGTTTTTAAGGGTTGCTTTATTTTCCTTAGCCGTTTTTTGGGGCTATTTCCTTTATTTGGTCGGAGCTGCCCTAGTTACGGGGGGGGGGGGGGGGGGGGGTGTCCTTTTCTGGCTCCACTGCAAAGTTTTTTTGAAAATCTGTATGAAAATGCCTCTTTAAAATGCTCTAAACAAATAAAATACGATATATTTTTATGAGGTTTAATGCAGAATTATTTCTTATGGTAAATATTGTTCATGCTTTTTTGTTTGATGTTTCCATAGATCAGACAATCAGGGTACATACGTAATTCCTATCACAATCCACCTTTCTGTATAAATACTGTCATTTAAAGTTTTACAGGGATATTTACTCCACATACAGAAGAGAGGCATGTGGAGATAATGTATCTTTGCACATCCACACCAGTGGTGCGTCTGGCATACAGTATAAAATCTGCCACTTCTAAGCCAGGGTCACTGTGAATCTGTGTACTCTTCTGCATGTTTTACTGAACATGCTTTCTGAAGACAAGGCCTCCTGCAGCCAGAGCCCTCTCTGTACCTTCAATAGCCAAAGCACTTCCTGTATGCACAGCGACAGCTTTATTGCGTTGTTATTGATGATGCACAGTGTGTTTGAGGAGAACTGGACGCATTTTCTGACTGAATGACTCAGTAGCATTTACCTTCCTGTGTTCACAGGGGCTTATAATCTAGAGAACAAAGAGAGAGTAACACCCTTACGCAGAACGGACTTTAGTAAAGTATTTACCTTAGAGAGCTGAGCATGATTATAACGTCTTTTGACTCTTATTCTACATGTGCAAAATTACTGGTATAAGACTGGTATAATGGCCATCACACATAAATAAGATGGTAAACATTTCAATTGCATGTTAATTAAATGTTATTACATTTCTACATGTTTTTTAACATACTCTTGATTGCATTTCATACATTGAACTATAACACATAAAGAAATGTCACAGAGTCAAACTCATTAGACTGAATAAACAAGCACATACTGTTCTCAGCTGAGCCAACTGGTCTTTCACTCCAGATTAAAATTTAATTAACATTTAAAAAACTCTGACCTAAACCCCCATAAGAGGAAGTCTAGTGCACCAGTGGCAAGAAAAAAACTCCCTGGTGACAGAAGTTCATCCCAAGGAACTTGATGCTTGGATGGATCCAGACTGAAGGGGGAGCCCATCCTCCTCAGTCCTTCTGCTGACTGTCTTCTCTTGACCTAAATTCATATTATTTTCAGAAAATCTCCCAAAAATACACAGTACATTTTTGTGGTTTTAAGGATGATCTGGAGAGAAAATCTGACTATTTGATTAATACCACCCTAGAAAAATGGTGACAGTAAAAAAAGCAGGCAGTAAATGTCACATGGACATACCTATTGCTGATACACTGCCTGTGTTGAGATCAAGTGTACTCTTGATTGAATTTGATACATTGAAAAATGCTTCAAAAAAGTACCGGCACAAGCAGTTATAAGAGACTATGCTATCAAGAAAGAGTGTGTCAGACATTGGGGTTAGGTTGTAGGCAAAAATTAACTTCTAAAAAGCTCATAGAAACTGACAGAAATCTTTTACACACAGCTCTCTTTTTCATCAGTAGCACAATGTGTTTGTCCGTTTCAGACTGTTCTGTTGTGGTGACAGGGGAGGTTCAGTTATTTTCCACCCACAGCCTTATATATTCAACTTTACTCAGACCAGAGCTACACAGGAAGACTGACCTGCAGTAGAGAGCTGTGTTCACACCTCCCTCTCTCAGCACTGAAACCACACTGGCACTCCCCCCTCATGCCTCAGACCACCTTTCCATTTTTCAACTGTCTAGAAAAGAACGGCTTTAAAACATTGCACAAACAACATTTCAAAATACAAATAATGAAAAATCTGTTCCTGTATAAACCGTGCTTAAATTCTAGTGACAATAGATTGGTATTGCCCTCTATATTTTAAGAGGGCTTTTAACTTTAATATTCTGTATTCATCACCATTCATATGTTTTCTTCTAAAATGTGTGCAATGTAAAACTTGACACTATTTTTGTCTGATTATGCTGTTTTAGACAAATGTTTTAAGCTTGTGTGCATCCTTCAGATATACTGCTTGCAATGATGAATATCACTCATCATATCAATACCTCTCTCTCTCTATCTCTCTCTCTCTCTCTCTCTCTCTCTCTCTCTGAATCCCTCCTCCTATTTCGACGCTGTCAGGGTTGGGAGGTAGTACCGGTTATGGCCAGTTTATTATTTTCACCTGGTGCTCATTAGTGCCAACAGGGTGGCTACCTCCAGAAGGTATTTAAAGCCCTCTTTGACCATCGGTCGATGCTTTGGTGTCACTGTTCGCACTGCCACCAAGCTGGTAAGCACATGGTAGACTCACGATTAAATGAGTCAGGTATTTTGCTGGTTCTGGGTTTTGAATTTAAAAGAAAAAACAAAACGAAAAAAAGGTAAGGAAGATGTTCTGCTCGTTGTGTGTGTGTGTACACTGCGAACACCTTCCTGCAGGTTCTTTAGTTTTCTTTTCCCTTTTGTTTTTGGCTCGTGTGAGTCTGTGGGTGAGGGACATTGTCCCCGGTATATATTTTGGTTTGTGCATTTTCCGGAGCTGCGACTCACGGTTGTTTATTTTGTTTACCTAGTCTTTTTTTCAAGGTTGTACTTTTATTTTGGGGATCCCCGGTCCGGGGTTTCAGGGCTCGCCTTTTAGCCCTCTTTTTGGTTGTGTTATTCGCCCTGGTTTTTAAGGGTTGCTATATTTTCATTAGCCGTTTTTTGGGGCTATTTTCTTTAGTTGGTCGGAGACTAAAAACACACCTAAACCTAACTCATGACATCCTGCATGATCCTTTATAGTGAGTAGGATCAAAACTGTGATCAACATTACTCTGATCTACTCTTATTCAGAAATGCTAGAAAATTCACCCCTGAGCAACTGCAGCAGGATGTGAAATTAAATACCCTGGAAAACCTCACTTCCTGTTTCAGCAAAGTAGGTCTACTAGGGCCAACATGCTCTGCAAGGTCTTTTTTGTCCTCAGCCATCAACCGTGAGACAGAATCAATATTTCATATGAAACTCTTTTTTTAAATCAGTAGGTTTTTCAAAGGCATCTGATGAAGGAGGTGCCAACAACACATATGGCTTCCTCCTCTTCCTTTCCACAGCAGGGAAATTCAGAACCACGGATAGTGCCTGCAGGACCAGGAGAAACTTCAGCACCCTGCTCCTCAAGCCGGGACAGCCCACTTTCAGACACAAAACCCAGGGATCACATGAGGTACCGAAACATGCGTTTGTCCCATTTAAACTCTTGTGTTCTTGGGAAAGAATGGGGTCCTTACCATTCAGTCAACACCCAGGTGCCCAAAGTGAACTTTCATACATGTCCAGTGGAGGTGATATAGGTGCAGCGCCACCAGGGCCCCTGGTTTGGGAGGGGCCATAAGCACTGGGGGCCCTGGTTTGGGAGGGGCCATGGGCACTGGGGCCCCTGGTTTGGGAGGGCCCATGGGCACCAGGGCCCCTGGTTTGGGAGGGGCCATGGGCACTGGGGCCCCTGGTTTGGGAGGGCCAATGGGCACTGGGGCCCCTGGTTTGGGAGGGGCCATAAGCACTGCGGCCCCTGGTTTGGGAGGGCCCGTGGGCACCGGGGCCCCTGGTTTAGGAGGGCCCATTGGCACTGGGGCCCCTTGTTTGGGAGGGCCCATGGCCACTGGGGCTCATCTTAACGAGCTGCCGCCACGGAACATGTCACTGCTGAAGAAATTATGTTTAGGCTTCAGAACATAATTTCTGCCCAAGTTAAACACG
The DNA here is from genome assembly GCF_963514075.1 of Conger conger. NCBI lineage: Eukaryota > Metazoa > Chordata > Actinopteri > Anguilliformes > Congridae > Conger > Conger conger. The sequence continues at coordinate 155,625 of NW_026890284.1, read as the reverse complement.
AGAAGATTGAGGATCAGTTCAACTAACTGACTTTACCGAGTATAGTAGCCCAACCCATGTCCCCCCTTTCATGCCAAAGCCCAGTCATGTGCCCCACATAAATCTCAGGTCATGACTAGGGTTAGGCTCCCAGGTCAAATGACACTGGTTTCCTCATTCACAGCAATGGCAAACACTGGTTCCTCATTCATTGCTTTAGTGTGAAAGAGGTATTAGATAATACCAGTTTGCCTCCCAGAGAAGCAGTTCTTGAACTCAGTTTCAGAACTTGCCTCCCCCTGACAGACAGAGAAGCCTAACAGACTCATGGGCATGGCTGGCTCTGCTTCCACCATGCAGCACACCTCTCTGTACACCTTTCTACCACAACTGTTTCCACTTTTTACCTTTGTTGTAAAATTAAATGTTTTTTCCCACTACAACCGCACTACCTCTTGCCTCATCTGTGCCACGTGCCCATAGTGCTGCATGACATACACACACACACATACACACACACACACAAACACATGCACAAACTTGCACACACACATATACACACACACATGCACAAACGTGCACACACACACACACATGCACAAATGTGCACACACACACACACACACACACATGCACAAACATGCACACACATAGACACACCCATAAACACGCACTAACGCACAAATGTGCACACACATACACATACATTCATGAACCTCTACACAGGCACACATACACACACACACACATAAACTTTCACACACATATATTTACACACACACATACACACATAAACTTTGTCACCCAATACATGTTTTAACAGCCAATAATATCTGCCCCTGGCTTGTGTCCTCCCACTGGAAAATGATCAGCTCAAGTCCTCCTACTCTGTACACTTTGAGTTTTACAGTGCAGGGTACAACAGGGTCTCAACCAGAGGAGAGTCTCAAGGACAGAAGAGCTCAGATACAGCGATGGCAGCCCTCTGTGTTATTCTGATGTTTTTCAGCAAACTGTGTAAGTGTTTACTTGTTTCTGACTTATTGACCAAAAACATTTTACAATCATTTTAAGTAATGTACGGAGAGTACACAGAGAATGGTGGGTGTTTCTGCTTAGTTTTTTCCCCCCATTGTCAGTGAAGTTGAAATATTGCTTTCTGTTGGATTCCAGGTGGTCTGCTTGGGCAGAGTGTAGTTCAGCCCAACGCTCTGGTGACAGCTCAGCTTGGAGACACCGTGACTCTCCCGTGTTTCTGTTCTGATATAGGAGGAGCAGCCGTGATCAGCTGGATAAAGCACCCACTTGGACAGACGCCTCAGCTTGTCACAAAGATGGTGAACTATGATACAGATGCTGTGTTCTTCAATGAGTTTAAAAACAGTACACGTCTCAGTGCTAAGACAGCAAAGGGAAGCTTTAACCTGACTGTCTCAAATGTAGAGACATCAGATTCAGCAACATACTATTGCACTTTTATTCACTTCTTCGGTGAAATCAGCTTTGGAAATGGAAGTACATTAATAGTTACGGGTAAGTATGAATTATATTCTTTCCATAGCTTAACTTGTCGAAATTCTACTTTATAAATTGAAGTTATGCTTTATTTTTCCAATCCTGAAGTATTGATTCAATTTATCTGGCAAAAACTAGAAATAGTAAAGTAAAAGAAATATAATAAAAAAATAAAAAATATAATAAAATTGATATTTAGCGTATGAACTGTTTATGGTGATGCTTTCGCCAAAACCATTTGCTGTACATCTTAAAGCTACTTGTATATACTCAGTGAGCACTTGACTAGACTTTTTTTAGACTTAATACGTCTTCTGCTGGTGTAGCCTGTCCATTTAGAGGATTGACATGTTCTGTTCAGAGATGCTCTTCTGCATACCACTGTTGTAATGTGTGGTTATTAATGTGAGACCAAGGGGGTAACATCGTGCAGTTCTCAGTTTTACAGAAAACTTAAAAACCCTGTGTTTGATTCGATTTTGGTCAAAAATGAGATAAACGCAGATTTGGAATATTCAAATACAGCTATGAATCCATGAAAAAAGTAAAAATATAAAATCTAGTCGAGTTCTCCACATTGTTCTTTGCTGGTGCATCAGCTGTAGCCCATTGTTTCATTGCACATAAAATCAATCACTCAAAATGCATTCACTGAAATTGCCCTAGTGATGAAGATCTTGAAGATTTGTGGGATTAATTATTGTGACTAATATAGAATCGGATGACTGATTACTCTTATTTTGTGATGTACGTTGTTTGATGATGTATGATGGTTTGCATGCTGTATATTACAAAGAAGTTTTAGAAAATATTATAGCTTTTACATTTTTTGAATAAAAAAAGAAAGCATTCAAAACTGATTGAAGAAATAATACAATGGTTTTAGTTTCTAGTATAGTAAAATGCATGTAGTTAATCAATACATATGTGCAAAAATATGCTGCAGTTTATATTATAATCGGTGGAGTCATCTTCAGCTCTCTGTATAACGTACAATAATACAAAGCCATACTGCATTTATATGTAAACCTTACAGTGGAATCCAAAGGACAATTCTGTATTGAGTGTAATGAGTGCTAACTTTTGACAGGGCCAGAGTCCCAGAGCAGGACAGTAGTGCTGCAGCAGCCCGAGTCTGAGTCAGTGCAGCCAGGAGACTCTGTGACTCTGCAGTGTACAGTACACACTGAGACCTGTGCAGGAGAACACAGTGTGCACTGGTTCAGACCGGGTTCAGGAGAGTCCCCTCCAGGAATCATTCACACCCATGGACACAGGAGTGATGAGTGCCAGAGGAGCTCTGGGACTGTGTCTCCCACACAGAGCTGTGTCTACAACTTCCCCAAGAGGAACCTCAGACTCTCTGATGCTGGGACTTACTACTGTGCTGTGGCCACCTGTGGGGAGATCCTGTTTGGGAACGGGACCAAGCTGGACTTTAAGGGTAGGAACAAAATCAATCATGAAATGAAAACTTTCTGAGTACATTCAGTTTTTAAAACGTCATTGCATTCATCTTGTGAGACTAGAGCAAAACAATTTATTAATATTTAGTATAAATTATTAGAACATTCATCAGATGTCATTAGATCATTGTTTAACATTTGGGAATTTTTTTTTTTGTCACTTTGTAATAGTTTTCATATCCTCCATCTTATTATTATGCAGATCAATTCTTTTGACTGGTTATTTTTGTCACTGTCTTATTATGATCTTATTGAAGTTTTTATTTTTTCCCAAAAAATTCCAAGTCAATGTTCTAGAACTATATTGCCTTCCATTATTTGTAATGATTCTGACATCAGCATTAACTGTTCAGTTAATAACAGTTTAATCACATACAGTATGTGCGCTCACATATTAATTGGTTAATATTACTCTTTAAGTTCTCTAAACTAAATCTTGCTTTAAAATATAAGAAAATGAAGTCCTCCGATATGGCTTGGCGGCAGCTTTGACGTTGAGTGTGATTGTGAATATCATCCTCACTCTGAGCAGGAGAAAAAACTGTGAGAACTGCAAAGGTAAGAGACCATGGTATCAATGTGTGGTACATGTAATATGGATTATTTAATAGCTTATACACAATTACACTCAATATGAGAGAACAGTATGTTCAGTGTTTGTGTAAAGTAGTTTAACAAAATTGAGTACAATATTGGCAGGCCATTTTGTGAATAGCATGCAGAAATACTCATATACAGTCCCTGTACAGTTCTGCAAAACAACAAGTAAAGCTGCTCCATCGGTACAGATTACTGTCCCACACTACTTGTACTGTTGGTATGTGCACATCCTCTCCTCATACAGTATCGCATGTAATGTAAAAGCCAAATCTCACTTGAATTCATGACTTCAGCTTCTGATAATTTATTAATATAGATCAGCTGGCATGAACTAAAGTATGGCCACTTGATATGTAAGACAGCTGTGATGTGACAGTCCCTCATTGTGAAAATAAAATAGCTCTTGAGAGAAAGGTATGAAGAGAGTGCAGAATTTTCTGACCGCCAAAAAGTTTTTCTCCCTACTGTGGTGAATATGATGCTCTATATGAAAACAAACTGCTCTTATTCTCATTAATAAAATGACATAAGTTAAAATAATAATTGCATGACATTAATGGCATTTGGCTGATGCTCTTATCCAGAGCGACGTAAAGTTGATTAGAATAAGCAGGAGACAATCGTTCCCTGGAGCTATGAGAGGGTTAAGGGCCCAACGGCTGTGCGGATCTTATTGTGGCTACATCGGGGATCAAACCACCGACCTTGCATGTCCCAGTCATGTACCTTAACTACTATGCTACAGGCCACCCCTACAATAATAACAATAATAATCATAATTACAGTGCATGCGGAAAGTATTCACAGCGCTTCACTTTTTCCACATTTTGTTAGGTTACAGCCTTATTCCAAAATTGATTAAATGCATTTTTTCCCTCAAATTCTACACACAATACCCCATAATGACAATGTGAAAAAAGTTTTTTTTAGATTTTTGCGAATTTATTAAAAATAAAAAACTAAGAAATCATATGTACATAAGTATTCACAGCCTTTGCCATGAAGCTGAAAATTGAACCCGATGGTCACTCTGTCAGAGCTCCAGCGTTCCTCTGTGGAGAGAGGAGAACCTTCCAGAAGGACAACCATCTCTGCAGCAATCCACCAATTAGGCCTGTCTGGCCAGACGGAAGCCACTCCTTAGTAAAAGGCACATGGCAGCCCGCCTGGAGTTTGCCAAAAGGCACCTGCAGGACTCTCAGACCATGAGAAACAAAATTCTCTAGTCTGATGACAAAGATTGAACTCTTTGGTGTGAATGCTAGGCGTCATGTTTGGAGGAAACCAGGCACCGCTCATCACCTGGCCAATACCATCCCTACCGTGAAGCATGGTGGTGGCAGCATCATGCTGTGGGCTTGTTTTTCAGTGGCAGGAACTGGGAGACTAGTCAGGATTGAGGGAAAGATGAATGCAGCAATGTACAGGGACATCCTGTATGAAAACCTGCTCCAGAGCGCTCTTGACCTCAGACTGGGGCGACAGTTCATCTTTCAGCAGGACAATGACCCTAAGCACACAGCCAAGATATCAAAGGAGTGGCTTCAGGACAACTCTGTGAATGTCCTTGAGTGGCCCAGCCAGAGCCCAGACTTGAATCCGATTGAACATCTCTGGAGAGATCTGAAAATGGCTGTGCACCGACGCTCCCCATCCAACCTGATGGAGCTTGAGAGGTGCTGCAAAGAGGAATAGGCGAAACTGCCCAAAGATAGGTGTGCCAAGCTTGTGGCATCATATTCAAAAAGACTTGAGGCTGTAATTGCTGCCAAAGGTGCATCAACAAAGTATTGAGAAAAGGCTGTGAATACTTATGTACATGTGATTTCTTGGTTTTTTATTTTTAATAAATTTGCAAAAATTTCTAAAAAATTTCTTTCATGTTGTCATTATGGGGTGTTGTGTGAAGAATTAGAGGAAAAAAATGAATTTATTCAATTTTGAAATAAGGCTGTAACATAACAAAATGTGGGAAAAGTGAAACGCTGTGAATACTTTCCGGATGCACTGTATAAAAAGAAGAGGAAATATTTCTTACATATTTGATTACACATCATTAAAAGTAGTTGTATTAGTTGAACAATTATTTTCAGACTCTTGTGGTTTATATTTATTTGTAATTTGTTGTCATGTATTGTAATTTGTTGTAGCATATTTTTCAGTAACTTTTGACTTGCTGCTGCCTGTTTTGGCCAGGTCGCTCTTGAAAAAAAGTGATTCTTAATCTCAATGAGCCTATCCTGGTTAAATAAATTAATAAATTAATTATTTTACTCAAACAGGGGCTGCATCAAATAATCAAGTGTCCTTGTCGGGCGAACAGGTACAAATATTATATTACATATTTTTAATAAACTAAAGCAATTTCTGTGTTGAATATCCTGGTAAAATGATCATCGGAATGAGGAGTAACCGTATGTGTTGTCTCATGCGTTTCCTTTTAGCATAAAGATGAAGCGATGAATTACGCTGCTTTGACTTTCACCACCAAGAAACCCAAAGTGAGGAGGAATAAAAGGGAGGTGGAGAGAGAAATGGTTTATTCAGGTGTGAGATTTAAAGACCATGAGTGAAGCTTTCCATCTAAATCTTCAACATTTTCTCTTTTGCTTTGGCTTATACACTCAGTGAGCATTTTATTCGGTATTTATGAGACTGCTTTTTTAGACTGATTAGGTCTTCTGCTGCTGTAGCCTATCCACTTATAGGTTTGAGGCATCGTGTGCTCTTCTGCATACCACTGTTGTAATGTGTGGTTATTTGCGTTACTGTCACCTTCCGGTCAGCTTTGTCCAGTCAGGCCCTTCTCCTCTAAACTCCTCATTAACAAGGCATTGCTGCCCGCAGAACTACTGCTCTCTGGATGTTTTTTATTTGTCGCACCATTCTCTGCAAACTCTACAGACTGTTGTGCGTGAAACTTCCAGATCAGCAGTTCCTGAAACACTCAAAGCACCCTGTCTGGCACCAGCAATCATTCCACGGTCAGGGGTGTCTCGGTGACACAGCTTGTAGAGCACTGACCGCATGCTCATTGCGAGCCGCGACGTCGGCGGTTCGAATCCGACCGTCTGACATTTGTCGCATGTCTTCCCCTCTCTCTCGCTCCCATTCTTCCTGTCTCTCTATACTATCCTGTCCAATAAAGCTGAAAAACGCCTAAAAAATATCTTTAAAAAAAAACAATCATTCCACGGTCAAAGTCACATTTTTTCCCCATTCTGATGGTTAAAGTGACTGAAGTTACTGAAGCTCATGACCCATATCTACATGATTGTATGCATTGCTCTACTGCCACACAATTGGCTGTTTAGATAATCACAGAAATTAGTAGGTGTTCCTAATACAGTGCTCAGTGAGTGCATGTGGCTGTAAATGACTCAAAATCATGGAATTTTCCTTTTTTAATGCATAAATCGCACTGACCAAAGGTCAGTATTACACCCTATAATTTAAACACATTTGTTGCCTTTCTGTATGCACTGAAGGTCATGTGAGCTTCTTCCCAAATGTGAGTAGTTCACAGTGTTGCCACTGGGGAGCAGAACAGTAGGGTAATGATATTATTTGAAAGTTATGTAATTACATCTGTATTATTGTGATGATAAACTTTGATATTAAGATTTAAAAATTTCAAGAATCACCACATAAGTCTTATTTAGACTCATATATGTGTGCGCATTTTTCTGTGATTGTTTCTGTAAATAGTAGTAAATAAATTGTATGATTATATATTTTACACTGTGGTAATAACACTTTTTAGATATCAGCCTGCTATGGTGTGCAGGAGTGTGTGTGTGTGTGTGTGTGTGTGTGTGTATATGTGAGTATGTGTCTATGTGTGTGTCTATGTGTGTGTGTATGTGTGTGTGTCTGTGTGTGTGTGTGTGTGTGTGTGTGTAAACAGCAGCAGTACTATTCTTGTAATTTATGTTCCATTGGTTACTGGGGGTTGGGGGCAGGCTGCTAATGTTTCCTGTTTGTTACCTCTTACCATGTGAAAGCAGCCTAGTGAGCACAATCTGAGGTCCGATGGGGGTGGGGGGGGGGGTTTGCAGAATGTTGGGGCGGGAGCTATCACTGTGGTTTGGTCTGACTCTCGGGCCATTGACTCAAAACAAAACTTGTGCTCTGCCTTTATGGTCCACAGCATGCCCCCCTTTGATATGTTACCTGCTCTCTCTCTCTCTCTCTCTCTCTCTCTCCCTCTCTCTCTCTCTCTCCCTCTCTCCCTCTCTCTCCACCTCTCTCTCTCCCTCTCCCTCTCTCTCTTTCATTCTCTCTCTCACTCGCTCACTCTCTTTCTCTTCTGCTGTCTCTCTCACACTCCTCTCTCTCTCATTCTTGTCTCCTGCAGTACTTCAGAGGAGTCAAAGCTATGTTTGCGCTTTTGAAATAATCACTGACTACATGCAGTTTTTCTATTATTATTATTATTATTATTATTATTATTGTTGTTGTTGTTGTGCTGTCCACAAGCAGTTGGAAAGCTTTCTAATCATGGTCTCTTTGGCCATTAGGTTGATGTTTACCCAGCTCAAACCACAAGTTGACATGTTTCTCTCAAACCATCATTTGACTTCTTTTTAAAAAAAGGCTTTTTGTCTCGAACATTTTACAGAGGTACACATTTTGGAGCATTTTTGGTAAAACATGGTAAGGTTAGCATCCAAAGACTCTTCTCACTTCCTTCATCCTGATGGACCTGGTGATGAAGCGCTGGGTGTGGCCACAATCACGTGATGGCCAGCCGAAATAAAGTCATAAATATACATGGCCTTTCAATAATCCCGGAACTTTGAAAGAACAGCCACAACAAACAAACCCTCAAAACAGCATCCATTCGGAGAAAAAGTTGCCCAGTATTAGAGAACAAGGCCCTTTCTTAAACACTACGAACATCAGCTGTGCCTACTGACCGTTATCGCTGTCGCGGTATTTCCCTTATGTCGCAATTCACTCAAAATGTAGGACATTTACTGTAACGGGATAAACCCCTTGAAAGGTATCCTCACGTTTTCGAGGGGTCCCATTAATCATTGTACTAACTACAGAATGTAATAGATCGACAAAAGAGGCTACCAATTATGTTATTATTATTCTTGTTTATGTCTGATGCATTTTTTAGGGCGGCAGTGTATTGCAGTGGTTAGGGAAGAGGAGGTGAGTCTCATTCAGGTCATGTACTGCGTTTGTACCTTTGAGAAGGCTGTTAACTTGAATGACTTCAGTGTATATTTAATATGAAACTGTACACAAATAGAATTGTGTAAGTCATTCTGTGTAAAAGAGCCTACTAAACACGAGTAATGTGATATTAAACAGAGATGGAAAAGTGAAACATTAGGACTACAAAACAAGATCAGACTGCTAATGTGTCATCAGTGATTCACTGATTAGAAAGGAATGTAGTTTTTGAGGTTTGGAAAGAGTCGATGATAAAAATACATTCTGTTCTATTTTAGGGTTAATAGGCCTAGTTTCTGCTGGGGACAGTAGTGTCATTTCCCAACTCTTTATGAAAGGTCAAATTCAGCCCCGACCTCTTTTCATATAATATCATAGACATGGAATACAGTGGTGTGCAAACATTTGGGCACCCATGTCAAAGATTGAGGATCGGTTCAACTAACTAACTTTACCGAGTATAGTAGCCCAACCCATGTCCCCCCTTTCATGCCAATGCCCAATCATGTACTACTTGAGTGTTTTTATTCCTACTGGGAAGGTTTTTGTTGGTGGGTGGTCTTTTTCTGGCTCAACTGCAAAGCATCTTTTTGAAAATGCCTCTTTAAAATGCTCTATACAAATAAAATATGATATATTTCTATGAAGTTTAATGCAGAATTATTTCTTATGGTAAATATTGTTCATGCTTTTTTCTTTGATATTTCCATAAATCAGACAGTCAGGGTACATACAATTCCTATCACAATCCACCTTACTGTATAAATACTGTCATTTTAAGTTTTACAGGGATATTTACTCCACAGACAGCAGAGAGGCATGTGGAGATAATGTATCTTTGCACATCCACACCAGCACGTCTGGCATACAGTATAAAATCTGCCACTTCTAAGCCAGGGTCACTGTGAATCTGTGTACTCTTCTGCATGTTTTACTGAACATGCTGTCTGAAGACAAGGCCTCCTGCAGCCAGAGCCCTCTCTGTACCTTCAATAGCCAAAGCACTTCCTGTATGCACAGCGACAGCTTTCTTGTGTTGTCAGTTATCGATGATGCACAGTGTGTTTGAGGAGAACTGGACGCATTTTCTGACTGAATGACTCAGTGGCAGATACCTTCCTGTGTTCACAGGGGCTTATAATCTAGAGAACAAGGAGAGAGTAACGCCCTTACCCAGAATGGACTTTAGTAAAGTATTTACCTTAGAGAGCTGAGCATGATTATAACATCCTTTGACTTCTACTCTACCTGTGCAAAATTACTGGTATAAGACTGGTATAATGGCCATCACACATAAATAAGATGTCAAACATTTCATTTGCATGTTATTTTAGTGTTAATACATTTCTACATGTTTTTGAACATACTCTTGATTGCATTTCATACATTGAACTATAACACATAAAGAAATGTCACAGAGTCAAACTCATTAGACTGAATAAACAAGCACATACTGTTCTCAGCTAAGCCAACTGGTCTTTCACTCTAGGATAACTTATATCAGTGATATACGAGATTGTGAAACAGTGTGTCTGCCATTGGGGTAACTTTGATTCCAGATGTGTGCGACACTTCAAAAATAAATCCTGCTTCTTGCTAGCTCATAGAAACTGCAACAAAACATTTAAATTCACACATTTATAAAAACTCTGACCTAAACCCCCATAAGAGCAAGCCTAGAGCACAAGTGGCAAGAAAAAACTCCCTGCTGACAGAAGTTCATTCCAAGGAACATGATTCTGGTTGCTTGGATGGATCCAGACTGAAGGGGGAGCCCATCCTCCCCAGTCCTTCTGCTGACTGTCTTCTCTTCACCTAAATTCATATTATTTTCAGAAAATCTCCCAAAAATACACAGTACATTTTAATGGTTTTTAGGATGATCTGGAGAGAGAATCTGACTTTTTGACTAAATGCCACCCTAGAAAAATGGTGACAGTAAAAAAAGCAGGCAGTAAATGTCACATGGACATACCTATTGCTGATACACTGCCTGTGTTGAGATCAAGTGTACTCTTGATTGAATTTGATTCATTGAAGCATAACAGCTTCAAAAATGCTTCAAAAAAGCCCCAGCACAAGCAGTTATAAGAGACTGCTATCAAGAAATAATGTGTCTGCCGTTGGGGTAAGGGTGTCGGCATAAATTAACTTGTTTCTAAAAAGCTCATAGAAACTGACAGAAATCTTTTACACACAGCTCTCTTTTTCATCAGTAGTACAATGTGTTTGTCCGTTTCAGACTGTTCTGTGGTGGTGACAGGGGAGGTTCAGTTATTTTCCACCCACAGCCTTATATATTCAGCTTTACTCAGACCAGAGCTACACAGGAAGACTGACCTGCAGCACAGAGCAGTGTTCACACCTCCCTCTCTCAGCACTGAAACCACACTGGCACTCCCCCCTCATGCCTCAGACCACCTTTCCATTTTTCAACTGTCTCGAAAAGAGCGGCTTTAAAACACTACACAAACAACATTTCAAAATACAAATAATGAAAAATCTGTTCCTGCACGAATTGTGCTTAAATTCTAGTGACAAAAGATTGGTATTGCCCTCTATAATTAATGAGGGCTTTTAACTTTAATATTCTGTATTCATCATCATTCACATGCTTTCTTCTAAAATGTGTGCAATGTAAAACTTTTCAGAATGACACTATTTTGGTCTGATTATGCTGTTTTAGAGAAATGTTTTAAGCTTGTGTGCATCCTTCAGATTTCTGATATACTGCGTGCAATGATGAATATCACTCATCATATCAATATCTCTCTCTCTCTCTCTCTATGAATCCCTCCCCCTATTTCGACGCAGACTAAAAACACACCTTATCAAACCGTACCTTAGTCCTCCCTCCTGATCCCCCCCACCTTTCCGATATCAAAAAATAAAATAAAAATAAAATTGCACTTACAATGACTGTATTTTTTGTCTAGAACAGCACTTCATATGTATTTTACTAGATATGGATGTGATGCTTTATCTTGTGCAAGAACCTATGCACTTGTAAGTCGCTTTGGATTAAAAGCGTCTGCCAAATGACAAAATGTAAAATGTAAATGTCTCTCGCTCTCTCTCTCTCTCTCTCTCTCTATGTATGCTCTTTTCAGATTAATTAATTACACAATTTTTTTAAGTTCAACTGCAATCGTGAATCTTTGATATCCTTATGGAATTAATTGAGACAGGGCCAGTGAGATGAAAGAGGAAGTCCCCTTAATGGGGCCATTGTGCTTTGTCATGGACAAACTGCATTATGGGTAGAATTTATGAAGTTATTTCTGTTTCATTGATTATGCTTATTCAGAAAATGCTACACTTTTGAATTATGATTAAAAATCATGAAACTAAATACACACAGGTAGACCTGTAAACCAGCGTGTTAATGCAAATATGTAATCAGCCAATCCTGGGGCAGCAACTAAATGCATAAAAGCATGCATTGAATGGTGTGAAAAACATCCACTGAGCAGTAGTACTGCGGGGTGGAACTTACACATTGTTAATGAGAGAGGTCAGTGGAGAAAGGCCAGGAAGGTCACCACTCACATGAGAATAGTAGCATGCAGAAGAGCATCTCTGAATACACAACGCATCATACCTCTAAGTGGTTAGGCTACAGCAGCAGAAGACCTAAAAGTCTAAAATGCCTAATAAAGTGCCAGCAATATTTCATATCAAACTCTTTATTTAAATCAGTAGGTTTTTCAAAGGCATCAGATTAAAAAGGAGCCAACAACACATATGGCTTCCTCCTCTTCCTTTCCACAGCAGGGAAATTCAGAACCATGGATAGTGCCTGCAGGACCAGGAGAAACTTCAGCACCCTGCTCCTCAAGCCGGGACAGCCCACTTTCAGACACAAAACCCAGGGATCACATGTCAAGAAATGCGTTTGTCCCATTTAAACTCTTGTGTTCTTGGGAAAGAATGGGGTCCTTACCATTCAATCAAGACCCAGGTGCCCAAAGTGAACTTTCATACATGTCCAGTGGCAGTGATGCAGGTGCAGCGCCACCAGGGCCCCTGGTTTGGGAGGGGCCATAAGCACTGGGGCCCCTGGTTTGGGAGGGGCCATTGGCACTGGGGCCCCTGGTTTGGGAGGGGCCATAAGCACTGGGGCCCCTGGTTTGGGAGGGGCCATTGGCACTGGGGCACCTGGTTTGGGAGGGGCCATAAGCACTGGGGCACCTGGTTTGGGAGGGCCCGTGGGCACTGGGGCCCCTGGTTTGGGAGGGGCCATAAGCACTGGGGCCCCTGGTTTGGGAGGGGCCATAAGCACTGGGGCCCCTGGTTTGAGAGGGGCCATAAGCACTGGGGCCCCTGGTTTGAGAGGGGCCATAAGCACTGGGGCCCCTGGTTTGGGAGGGGCCATAGGCACTGGGGCACCTGGTTTGGGAGGGCCCGTGGGCACTGGGGCCCCTGGTTTGGGAGGGCCCATGGGCACTGGGGCTCATCTTAACTAGCTGCCAGCACTGTACATGTCATTACATTACATTACATTATTGGCATTTGGCAGACGCTCTTATCCAGAGCGACGTACAACAAAGTGCATACCCATAACCAGGGATAAGTTCGCTGAAAGACCCTAGAGGGAAGGACAATTTCAATTGCTACCTGTACAACAAAGATAAGGACGAGGGCCTTTTTTTTTTCTTTTTTTTTTTTTTGAGAACAAAGAAACAAACAAACAGAGCAAAAGTGACCAAACTTAACTATCCAAACACTGCTTACCTAGCCAAATAAAAATACCGATACACAAAACAAGCCACAGAGACAACAATTAAGGTTCACAGGGAGGTAGGGAGGGATGGGGAGAGGTGCTGCTTGAAGAGGTGTGTCTTCAGCTTGCGCTTGAAGGTGGGGAGAGATTCTACAGTTCTGACCTCAACGGGGTGTTCGTTCCACCACTGTGGAGCCAGAACAGACAGTAGTCGTGAGCGTGATGTGGAGGTTCGGAGAGGGGGAGGTGCCAAGCGGCCTGTGGAGGGTGAACGAAGAGGTCTGGCAGGGGTGTAGGGTCTGATGATTTTTTGTAGATAAGCTGGGGAAGACCCTTTAACTGCTCGGAAGGCTAGCACCAATGTTTTGAATTTGATGCGAGCCATGACAGGCAGCCAGTGGAGGTAAGTAAGCAGGGGGGTGACGTGTGAATATTTGGGAAGGTTGAAGACCAGACGAGCTGCTGCATTCTGGATGAGTTGTGGGGTCTGATGGCAGACGCTGGGAGGCCGGCCAAGAGGGAATTGCAGTAGTCCAGGCGGGACAGAACCATCGCTTGGACCAGGAGCTGGGTCGAGTAGGGGGTGAGAAAGGGGCGGATTCTCCGTATGTTGTATAGGAAGAACCTGCATGACCGGGTCACCGCCACAATGTTCTCGGAGAGGGACAGTCTGCTGTCCATCACCACGCCGAGGTTCCTTGCACTGGGTGACGGCATGAGTGTGGTATCCCCGAGGGAAATGGAGAGATCCAGATGGGGAGAGGTTTTAGCAGGGATGAATATCATTTCAGTCTTGCCTGGGTTGAGCTTTAGATGGTGGTTGTCCATCCAGCTCTGGATGTCCCTCAGGCAAGCAGAGATACGGGCTGAAACCTGCGAATCAGACGGCGGGAACGAGACGAAGAGTTGGGTATCGTCCGCGTAGCAGTGGTAGGATAGCCCATGTGCAGTGATCACAGGGCCAAGGGAGCGAGTGTAAAGAGAAAAAAGAAGCGGGCCTAGGACTGAGCCCTGGGGAACTCCTGTGGCGAGGGGCCGAGGTGTCGATACCGAACCAGCCCAGGCAACCTGGAAGGAGCGACCAGAGAGGTAGGACTCAATCCAGTCCAGGGCTGTGCCACAGATGCCCGTTGCCGACAGGGCAGACAGGAGGATGGAGTGATCCACAGTGTCGAAGGCAGCAGAGAGATCTAGAAGAATGAGGACAGAGGAGAGGGAGGCTGCTCGTGCGGCATGGAGTGACTCACTGGCGGAGAGGAGCACAGTCTCTGTCGAGTGGCCTGATCTGAAGCCAGACTTATGGGGGTCTAGCAGGTTGTTGTTAGAAAAGAAAGAAGAAAGAAGAAGAGTAGAAGCGGCTCGTTCAATAGTTTTAGAAAGGAAAGGAAGAGGAGATACCGGGCGGTAGTTCTGGATGATGGAGGGATCCAGAGTAGGTTTTTTTAGCAGCGGAGTGATGTGGGCCCTCTTGGAGGATGCCGGAAAACAGCCGGAAGACAGGGAGGAGTTGACAAGGGAGGTGACAAATGGGAGAATGTCAGGTGTGATAGTTTGGAGAAGAGAAGAGGGGATAGGGTCAAGGGCACAGGTTGTAGGGCGGTGGCAGAGCAGGAGTTGAGAAACATCAGAGTCTGTAAGGGGGGAGAAAGTGGAAAAGGAAGGGATGGGCCTAGAGGGGGGGAAGGGCACAGTGAGGGGGGCGGTGGTTGTAAAGGATCTACGGATGACTGTGACCTTCTCATCGAAGAAATCAGCAAAGTCATCAGCAGCAAAGGAGGACTGAGGAGGAGGAGGCGGTGCATTGAGGAGAGAGGAGAAAATAGAGAAAAGTTTCCGGGGGTTAGAACCGGAGTTCTGAATTTGTGTTTGAAAGTATTTTGCTTTGGCGGCAGTGACAGCGGAAGAGAATGCCGCCAGGAGAGACTGGTAAGTCGTGAGGTCTGAAGCGTCTCTGGATTTCCTCCACTTCCTCTCCGCTGCGCGGAGGCTGGCCCTGGAGGTACGGAGGGTGTCAGATATCCAAGGACTGGGAGGGGATGTGCGAGGTGGCTTTGAGACAGGCGGACAGAGAGAGTCAAAGGCGGAGGAGAGAGATGAAAGGAGGGTGGCAGATGCAGAGTCAGTGGGGAGTTTGAAGAAGGATTCAAGAGGGGGGAGTGAGGTGATGACGGTGCTGGCGAAGGAAGAGGGTGAGAGGGAGCGGAGGTTACGGCGGGCTGAGGAAGTGTGGGTGGGAGGAGGGGGAGGAGGATGGGGAGGAAGAGGGAGGGAGAATGAGATGAAGTGGTGATCAGATGTGTGCAGAGGGGTAACCGTGAAATCGGAGCATGAGCAGTTCCTCACAAAGACAAGGTCTAGGACATTGCCCGCCTTGTGGGTTGGAGGAGAGTGTTGCAGGGAGAGGCCGAAGGAGTGGATTAGCGGTAGGAAGGCAGCAGCCTGGGAGGCTTCTAGGTGGATGTTGAAGTCTCCAAGGAGAATCAGTGGGGTGCCATCCTCAGGGAAGGAGCTGAGAAGGGTGTCTAGCTCATCAAGGAAGTTTCCCAGGGGCCCTGGAGGACGGTAGATAACTGCAATGAAAAGGTTAGTAGGGTAGGATACTGCAACAGAATGGAATTCAAACGTGGATATGGACAGGTCAGAGAGGGCGAGAACAGAGAATTTCCACGAGGGGGAAATTAAAAGACCAGTACCACCGCCAGGGCCGGAAGGGCGGGGAGTGTGTGAGAAGGAGAAGGAGGATGAGAGGGCAGCGGGAGTGGCGATGTTGTCAGGTGTGATCCAGGTCTCCGTGAGGGCAAGGAATTGTAGGGACTTACGCAGGGATGAAGTCAGCCTTCCGAGTGGCAGACTGGCAGTTCCATAGTCCCCCTGTGACAGCAAAGTCCTCACAAGGGGTCAGCGGGGGGTAGCTGAGGTTCGAGGGGTTCCGACGCCGTGGAGGCCCACGTCGCAGGGGGGGTCTTCGAGGGAGAGAGCAGACTGGGATGGGGTGAAACATAACATCACAAACTGGGACGGAGTGACGCTAGCGTCGCTCTGACATGCCTATTTAAATGACCTACAATTGCTCACAAGCAATATGAAATCAAAGCTAATCTACTGATAAATTCCACAGCTATTTAAGCTATTTAAGACAAATGTTCAATCACTCTATAGGTATGCAACCAGTAGAAGTGATTAACAGGTAACAGACAAACAAACTGGCTCAAGCCCTAACCCTTGCTGTTCAAATAAGCAATTTAAAAATCAACGTTACCGCGTCTAGAGGAAAGTCCGCAGTGATACTAAACACCTGGTCAGAATGATGCACTTACTGACTAATGACAACTTTCGCGAGTCTAATATACGCTAGCGTCGCTCTGACACGCCTATTTAAATGTCACTGCTGAAGAAATTATGTTTAGGCTTCCGAACATAATTTCTGCCCAAGTTAAACACAAGAAGATTGAGGATCCGTTCAACTAACTAACTTTACCGAGTATAGTAGCCCAACCCATATCCCCCCTTTTATGCCAAAGCCCAGCCATGTGCCCCACATAAATCTCAGGTCATGACTAGGGTTGTGCTCCCAGGTTCAAATGACACTGGTTTCCTCATTCACAGCAACGGCAAACACAGGTTCCTCATTCATTGCTTTAGTGTGAAAGAGGTATTTGATAATACCAGTTTGCCTCCCAGAGAGGCAGTTCTTGAACTCAGTTTCAGAACTTGCCTCCCCCTGACAGACAGAGAAGCCTAACAGACTCATGGGCATGACAGCACGCTGGCTCTGCTTCCACCATGCAGCACACCTCTCTGTACACCTTTCTACCACAACCACAACTGTTTCCACATTTTACCTTTGTTGTAAAATTAAACAGTTTTTTTCCACTACAACCGCACTACCTCTTGCCTCATCTGTGCAACGTGCCCATAGTGCTGCATGACATACAAACACATACATGCACAAATGTGCACACACACACATACACACACACACACTCTCACACACTCACACACACACACACACACACACACATACACACAGGTTATGTCTGATCAGGGCTCATATGAGCTGTCTGAGGAAGCCCAGCTTTGGTGGATGTGGAGCTGTTGGTTCAGTGAAAGACACACTTCTCCCTCCTCTAATCCAGTAAAAATGTATGTGCAGCACAGGGAGAACACAGTGCTCTTTTTACAGTTAAAAGGCTGAACCAAAAGCCACTCTCATTATCTTGTTAATCGTAATTCATTGTATTATAGTACAGTATTAACTGTGTATTTTCACAAATAATCACTATAATCAAACGGGAAATAACATTTTCTCTTGTTGAACTGAGTGTTCGTACACGGAACTTTGTCACCTAATACATTACCTGTTTGAACAGCCAATAATATCTGCCCCTGACTTGTGACCTCCTACTGGAAAATGATCAGCTCAAGTCCTCCTACTCTGTCCACTTTGAGTTTTACAGTGCAGGGTACAACAGGGTCTCAACCAGAGGAGAGACTGAAGGACAGAAGAGCTCAGATACAGCGATGGCATCCCTCTGTGTTATTCTTGTGTTTTTCAGCAAACTGTGTAAGTGTATACTTGTTTCTGACTTCTTGACCAAAATAATTTTACAATCATTTTAAGTAGTGTACAGAGATTACACGGAGAATGGTGGGTGCTTTTGTTTTGTTTCCCCCCCCCCCATTGTCAGTGAAGTTGAAATATTGCTTTCTGTTGGCTTCCAGGTGGTCTGCTTGGGCAGAGTGTAGTTCAGCCCAACGCTCTGGTGACAGCTCAGCTTGGAGACACTGTGATTCTCCCGTGTTTCTGTTCTGATATGGAAGGAGCGGCCACGATCAGTTGGATAAAGCAACCACTTGGACAGAAGCCTCAGTCTGTCGCAATGATGGTGAACTATCAATCCGATGCTGTGTTTTTCAATGAGTTTAAAAACAGTACACGTCTCAGAGCTAAGAAAGCAGAGGGAAGCTTTAACCTGACTGTCTCAAAGGTAGAGCCATCAGATTCAGCAACATACTACTGCACTTTTACATTCTTCGGTGAGATCAGCTTTGGAGATGGAAGTACCTTAATGGTGACGGGTAAGCATTAATTTTATTTATCCCATAGCCTAACTTGTCGAAATTGTTTTTTGTCATTCTATGTTATAAATTGAATCTATGGTTATGCTTCTTTTTTCTAATACATTTAGGAAAATTAAGTATTGATTCAATTTATCTGACAAAAACACTCTGAAGTCTCTTGCCATAAAATGTATATTTACAATATGAACTGTTTATGGTGATGCTTTAACCAAAAGAAGAGCTGCCATTTGCTGTACATCATAAAGGCCACGTATATATACTCAGTGAGCACTTGACTAGACTTTTTTTAGACTTAATACGTCTTCTGTGTCACGTTTCAGGTCTGTCTCGCCATGTTTTATGTTTATTCATGTTGTCTTAGTCACGTAGTGTCTCCATGTATTATGTTAGTCTAGGTTCGTCATGTTGTTTAGTTATGTTTCATTACGATTTATTTTCTTGTCATGTTTAGTTATGTCTCGTTACGATTTATTTTCTTGTCATGTCTAGTTATGTTTTCATACGATTATATTCCTGGTTATGTTTTGTGGTTATCGTCTTAGTTTCGCGTTGTGTCATGTTTTGTTTCATGTTTATTGTTACGTTAACTGGTCGTTGTTATGCATACACTTTTACATGTTTTTCCGCAAACCTTGCGTTCCGCCTTTTCTCTCTCTCTCTCTCTCTCTCGTTCTGTCCTTCACTCCCCTAATGTTTCTATTTGTCTATTTACTAAAACTACTAACGCTAGATCAGGATTGGGTAGAAACTAACAAGACTAATCATGTGTTCATGTCACCTTACGTTTCTCGTGCATGTCATTTACTAATTTACTAATGCTAGGGCAGGATAGGTTTATTACTAACGATTACTAATCTCCTTGTTAAACTTGTCATCCATCGCACCTGTTTTCCATTTCCTTGCTACGCTCTAACTAATTGTCTACACCTGTCTACACCTGCATTTATAGCCCAGTCGCGCAACTGTTCACTGCGAAATTGTCTGCCTCTGTTTTTTCACGCAACTCTTGAGCATTATTTACTGTTTGATTACACGTTACGATCCGCGCCTGTTTACTGACCATCGACTATTGATTTCTGTTTTGTGACCTTCGTTTTGTTTCTCGACTACGTCCCCGCCTACCGTTTTTGTACTTTTGCCCCGCTGATTGTTTCATGGTTTCGACTCCCGCTTCGCCCACGACTACGCCTCTGCCTGCCGTCCGCCTGTTCATCTGCCCCGCTGACAGCTCTCCTGCTACCGGACCTCCCTGCACGCCTACCGACTACGAGATTGCCTCTTCCCTCGGCACCGTGCTTTTTGTTTGTTTTGTATTTGTTTGGCTGGATCTTCGTGTATGGACTTTGCTTGTATTGACTACGCTCCTGGGACTCGTCCCGAATAAAGCCCTAATGGGACTTTATTTTACTATTGTTTCTGAGTCGTGCATTTTGGGTCCAACCCCCACGCACCCGTCTCATTCTGCTGGTGTAGCCTGTCCATTTAGAGGATTGACATGTGTGATTTGTATGATGTATATCACACTCTTATTAATTTTCAGTGTGTTAATGGTTAATGGTTGCCATTTATATAGTGAGGGCGGCACGGATGGTGCAGTGGGTAGCACTGCCGCCTCACAGCAAGGAGGTCCTGGGTTTGAATCCCCGTCGGCCGGGGCCTCTCTGTGCAGAGTTTGCATGTTCTCCCCGTGTCTGCGTGGGTTTCCTTCGGGTCCTCCAGTTTCCTCCCACAGTCCAAAGACATGCAGGTTAGGCTGATTGGAGAGTCTAAATTGCCCGTAGGTATGAGTGTGTAAGTGAATGGTGTGTGTGCCCTGCGATGGACTGGCGACCTGTCCAGGGTGCATTCCTGCCTTTCGCCCAATGTATGCTGGGATAGGCTCCAGCCCCCCTGCAACCCTGTTCAGGATAAGCGGGTCATGATAATGGATGGATGGATTTATATAGCGCCTTTATCCAAAGCGCTGTACAATTGATTCTTCTCATTCACCCATTCATACTCACACTCACACACCGACGGCGATTGTCTGCCATGCAAGGTGCCGACCAGCTCGTGAGGAGCATTTGGGGGTTAGGTGTCTTGCTGAGGGACACTTCGACACAGCCCAGGCGGGGGATCGAAGCGGCAACCCTCCGACTGCCAGACGACTGCTCTTACTGTCTGAGCCACATCGCCCCATTTAACATAACATTGCTTATAGACATGATCATTTATATTGCACAACCTGCATCTGAATCACACATATGTGCAAAAACATCCATCCATCCATCCATTATCTGAACCCGCTTATCCTGATCAGGGTCACAGGGGGGCTGGAGCCTATCCCAGCATACATTGGGCGAAAGGCAGGAATACACCCTGGACAGGTCGCCAGTCTATCTCAGGGCACACACACCATTCACTCACACACTCATACCTACGGGCAATTTAGACTCTCCAATCAGCCTAACGTGCATGTCTTTGGACTGTGGGAGGAAACCGGAGTACCCGGAGGAAACCCACGCAGACACGGGGAGAACATGCAAACTCCGCACAGAGAGGCCCCGGCCGACGGGGATTCGAACCCAGGACCTCCTTGCTGTGAGGCGGCAGTGCTACCCACTGCACCATCCGTGCCGCCTGTGCAAAAACATGCTGCACTTTATATTATAATCGGTGGAGTCATCTTCAGCTCTCTGTATAACCTACAATAATACAAAGACAGACTGTATTTCTATGTAAACCTTACACAGTGGAATCCAAAGGACAATTCTGTATTGAGTGTAATGAGTGCTAACTTTTGACAGGGCCAGAGTCCCAGAGCAGGACAGTAGTGCTGCAGCAGCCCGAGTCTGAGTCAGTGCAGCCAGGAGACTCTGTGACTCTGCAGTGTACAGTACACACTGAGACCTGTGTAGGAGAACACAGTGTGCACTGGTTCAGACCGGGCTCAGGAGAGTCCCCTCCAGGAATCATTCACACCCAAGGACACAGGAGTGATGAGTGCCAGAGGAGCTCTGGGACTGTGTCTCCCACACAGAGCTGTGTCTACAACTTCCCCAAGAGGATCCTCAGCCTCTCTGATGCTGGGACTTACTACTGTGCTGTGGCCACCTGTGGGGAGATCCTGTTTGGGAACGGGACCAAGCTGGACTTTAAGGGTAGGAACAAAATCAATCATGAAATGAAAACTTTCTTGTGAGGCTAGAGCAAAACAATTTATGAATATTTAGTTTAAATTATTAGAATATTCATCAGATGTCATTAGATCATTGTTTAACATTTGGCAATTTTGTATTTTGTCACTTTGTAATAGTTTTCATATCCTCCATCTTATTATTATGCAGATCAATTCTTTACACTGGTTATTTTTGATCTTCTTGAAGATTAATTTTTTCCCAAAAATTCCAAGTCAGCGTTCTAGAACTATATTGCCTTCCATTATTTGTAATGATTGTGACATCAGCATTAGAATGTTCAGTTTAATCACATACAGTATTTGAGCTCACATATTAATTGGTTAATATTACTCGTGAAGTGCTCTAAACTAAATCTTGTTTTAAAATATAAGAAAATAAAGTCCTCCGATATGGCTTGGCGGCAGCTTTGATGTTGAGTGTGATTGTGAATATCACCCTCACTCTGAGCAGGAGAAAAAACTGTGAGAACTGCAAAGGTAAGAGACCAAGGTATCAATGTGTGGTACATGTAATATGTATTATTTAACAGCTTATAGACAATTAAATTTGTGTTGCATGAAAAAGTATGATGCATACACAATATTATAGCATACAAAATACTCAATAAGAGAGAATTTTAAAAATACAGTCTGTTAAGTGTTTGTGTAACGTAGTTTAACAAAATTGAGTACAATATTGGCAGGCCATTTTGTGAATAGCATGCAGAAATACTCATACACAGTCCCTGTACTGTTCTGCAAAACAACAAGTAAAGCTGCTCCATCGGTACAGATTACTGTCTCACACTACTTGTACTGTAGGTATGTGCACATCCTCTCCTCATACAGTATCACATGTAATGTAAAAGCCAAATCTCACATGAATTTATGACTTCAGCTGCTGATAATTTATTAATATAGATCAGCTGGCATGAACTAAAGTATGGCCACTTGATATGTAAGACAGCTGTGATGTGACAGTCCCTCATTGTGAAAATAAAATAGCTCTTGAGAGAAAGGTATGAAGAGAGTGCAGAATTTTCTGACCGCCAAAAAGTTTTTCTCCCTACTGTGGTGAATATGATGCTCTATATGAAAACAAACTGCTCTTATTCTCATTAATAAAATGACATAAGTTAAAATAATAATTGCATGACATTAATAGCATTTGGCTGATGCTCTTATCCAGAGCGACGTAAAGGTGATTAGAATAAGCAGGAGACAATCCTCCCCTGGAGCTATGAGAGGGTTAAGGGCCTTGCTCAAGGGCCCAATGGCTGTGCAGATCTTTTTGTGGCTACATTGGGGATCAAACCACCGACCTTGCATGTCCCAGACCTTGCATGTACCTTAACTACTATGCTACAGGCCACCCCTACAATAATAATAATAATAATAATAATAATAATAATAATAATAATAAAAAGAAGAGGAAATATTTCTTACATATTTCATTCCACATCATTAAAGTAGTTGTATTAGTTGAACAATTATTTTCAGACTCTAGTTGTTTATATTTATTCATAATTTGTTGTTACATGTATTGTAATTTGTTGTAGCATATATTTCAGTAACTTTTGACTTGCTGCTGCCTGTTTTGGCCAGGTCGCTCTTGAAAAAAGTGATTCTTAATCTCAATGAGCCTATCCTGGTTAAATAAATTAAATAAATGAATCATAAATTAATTAATTAATAATTTTACTCAAACAGGGGCTGCATCAAATAAACAAGTGTCTTTATCGGGCGAACAGGTACAAATATTATATTTCATATTTTGAATAAACTCAAGCAATTTCTGTGTTGAATATCCTGGTAAAATGATCATCGGAATGAGGAGTAACCGTATGTGTTGTCTCATGTTTCCTTTTAGCATCAAGATGAAGCGATGAATTACGCTGCTTTGACTTTCACCACCAAGAAACCCAAAGTGAGGAGGAAGAAGAGGGAGGTGGAGAGAGAAATGGTTTATTCAGGTGTGAGATTTAAAGACCATGAGTGAAGCTTTCTATCAAAATCTTCAACATTTTCTCTTTTGCTTTGGCTTATACACTCAGTGAGCATTTTATTCGGTATTTATGAGACTGCTTTTTTAGACTGATTAGGTCTTCTGCTGCTGTAGCCTATCCACTTATAGGTTTGAGGCAGTGTGTGCTCTTCTGCATACCACTGTTGTAATGTGTGGTTATTTGCGTTACTGTCACCTTCCGGTCAGCTTTGACCAGTCAGGCCCTTCTCCTCTAAACTCCTCATTAACATGGCATTGCTGCCCGCAGAACTACTGCTCTCTGGATGTTTTTTATTTGTCGCACCATTCTCTGCAAACTCTACAGACTGTTGTGCGTGAAACTCCCAGATCAGCAGTTCCTGAGATACTCAAAGCACCCTGTCTGGCACTAACAATCATTCCACGGTCAAAGTCACATTTTTCCCCCATTCTGATGTTGTTATGCTGGGGTGAACAGAGGAACCAAAAGCAGACAGTGGTGCAGAAAAATGGCAGATTTAATTTCAAAAGGGGCAGACAGAGCGGAGTCAAAAAACAGGCCAGGGTCAAAAATCAGGGGGTCAGTCCAAGAAGGCAGAGGTACAAATATCCAACAAGCAAAGAAGAGTCCGGGGAAGCAGGCAGGGGTCAAAACTGGAAATACTGGGAAAAAAAGGGCAAGGACTCGGGAACAAGGAGGCTAGAACCGGGGGACAACCGTGGGCTCAAGACAGGACAAGACGAACTAGCAGCGTGCAACTGAAAAGGACAGGTATAAATACATAGGGGAATGAGACAAACTAGGTGGGCCATGGGAGTGAGGGCGGTCTAACAAATAAACATGAGGTGAGACACATGAAAGGGTAATAGGACAATAACAAGGGGGAAATGAAAACGCGGACTGGATTCACAAAGACACACATGTAATACAAACGGCTCCAGACTAGAGAGTAGACAATTGCAGAGAATCAGGAGATGCAGAGATACAGAGAGACAGGTGCGAATACTTCGCTGAAACTAAGCAAGTAATCAGTGATAGAAAAGGGAGGCGAAGTTACAGAACAGAATTGAAACTGGAGATGCATTAGTAAGTTAGTTAAGTGATTTAAATTACAAATACCGAAAACTAGTGAATGTTAGTTTGTTAGTTTGACAAACATATTAGTGTGTTAGTATAATTAGTACTGTACAAATTCTATGTGAGTTGGGATTAGTATATTAGTGCTATGTACAAACATGAAATGGAGAGAAAGCAGGAAGTAAAGAATACAAGATTGGAAGGAAGACTGAACCCCAGAACTACCTTAAACACCCGAATAGTGGGGCACGCAGACAAGGGAGTGACTGGGCGAGCAAACATTCAGAGTCAGACATCACAGGGGAAGACGAGTGCAAAGACGAATGACTATAAACAGAACACCAGACATGAAATATGAAAAATAATAAATTACAAGAATAATGATGATAAACAAAGATGAACTAACACAGGACAGAACACAGGAACATAACAGATGGTGAAAGTGACTGATTTTACTGAAGCTCCTGACCTGTATCTACATGATTGTATGCATTGCTCTACTGCCACACAATTGGCTGTTTAGATAATCACACAAATTAGTAGGTGTTCCTAATACAGTGCTCAGTGAGTGCATGTGGCTGTAAATGACTCAAAATCATGGGATTTTCCTTTTTTAATGCATAAATCGCACTGACCAAAGGTCAGTATTACACCCTGTAATTAAAACACATTTGTTGCCTTTCTGTATGCGCTGAATGTCATGTGAGCTTCTTCCCAAATATGAGTAGTTCACAGTGTTGCCACTGGGAGGCAGAACAGTATGGTAATGACATTATTTGAAAGTTATGTAATTGCATCTGTATTATTGTGATGATAAATTATGATATTAAGATAAAAAATGTTCAAGAATCACCACATAATTCTTATGTAATATATTTAATTTGCACATTTTTCGGTGATTGTTTCTGTAAATATTAGTAAATAAATTGTATGATTATGTACACTTTACACTGTGGTAATAACACTTTTTCGATGTTGCCTTGTATTTTTGACATCTAATATCAGCCTGCTATGGTGTGCAGGAGTGAGTGCATGTGTGAGGGGGAAGTGTGTGTGTGTGTATGTGTGTGTATGTGTATGTGTGTATGTGTGTGTGTGTGTGTGTGTGTCTATGTGTGTGTGTATGTGTATATGTGTGTATGTGTGTATATGTGTGTATGTGTCTATGTGTGCGTATGTGTGTAAAAGGTAAATGTAAAATGGTAAATGGTTGGCATTTATATATGCTGGGGCGGGAGCTATCTCTGTGGTTTGGTCTGACTCTCGGGCCATTGACTCAAAACAAAACTCTTGTGCTCTGCCTTTATGGTTTCCACAGCATGCCCCCCTTTGATATGTTACCTGCTCTCTCTCTCTCTCTCTCTCTCTCTCTCTCTCTCTCTCTCTCTCTATCTCCCTCTCTCCTTCTCTCTTTCGCTCTCTCTCTCACTTGCTCACTCTCTTTCTCTTCTGCTCTCTCTCTCACACTCCTCACTTTCTCATTCTTGTTTCCTGCAGTACTTCAGGGAGTCAAAGCTTTGTTTGTGCTTTTGAAATAATCACTGACTACATGCAGTTTTTCTATTATTATTATTATTATTATTATTATTATTATTGTGCTGTCCACAAGCAGTCTTCGGCCATTAGGTTGATAATTACCCAGCTCAAACCACAATTTGATGTTTTTCTCTCAAACCATAATTTGACTTGAAAAGGCTTTTTGCGTAGAACATTTTACAGAGGTACACATTTTGGAGCATTTTTGGTAAACCATGGTAAGGTTAGCATCCAAACACTCCTACAAACCAAACACATTTCCTACATCCTGATTGACCTGGTGATGAAGCGCTGGGTGTGGCCACAATCACGTGATGGCCAGCCGAAATAAAGTCATAAATATACATGGCCTTTCAATAATCCCGGAACTTTGAAAGAACAGCCACAACAAACAAACCCTCAAACAAAACAGCATCCATTTGGAGAAAAAGTCGCCCAGTATTAGAGAACAAGGCCCTTTCTTAAACACTACGAACATCAGCTGTGCCTACTGACCGTTATCGCTATCGCTGCATTTCCCTTATGTCGCAATTCACTCAAAATGTAGGACATTTATTGTAACGGGATAAGCCCCTTGAGAGGTATCCTCACGTTTTCGAGGGGTCGCATTAATCATTGTACTAACTACAGAATGTAATAGATCGACAAAAGAGGCTACCAATTATGTTATTAATATTCTTTTTTATGTCTGATGCATTTTCGTCATCATCGTTATTTGAGCTTGGTATTCTTTTTTTATCGTCCATCCATAGATACTGTGTGCTTTGTAAATATTTATTTCAGCGACATCTCAAAAATGTAAAAACAAGCCGGGCAATAGAGCGACATTGTTAACGGTTGGCAGAGACGGCATGATGCTGCCAGTGTTCAGTCAATGCAAATAAAATGGACTGAGCTCACAAAATGATTTGTTTTACACCAAAGTGAATTATCCCTTTAAGGCTCAATGAAGGCAATGGATATCAGCTGGCATAATTCCAATGAGCTGCATCTCCCAGCCTGCCTGTGAGTGGGGCCACCGGTGTGGTCCATGGCCTTCCTTCACCCCCAGGATGCTGGGATGCATGGGTACTGATGGGACAGCACACCACAATCTACAGAGCTAAAATGTTCAATCAAATGGGCAGTTTAACGACAGTTCATCCATGTCATTTTTAGTCTACTTTGCCATTTGCTTTAAATACAATCACCATTGATTGATGATCATTGACTTGAGACAGGGCCCATTGCGATAAAAGAGGAAGTTCCCTTAATGGGGTAATTGTGATGTCATCGAGTGTCAGAACCTCAGGGCTTTGATGTTGACACAGGTGCTTTGTCATGGGCAAACTGCATTATGGGTAGAATTGCTGAAGTTATTTCTGGTTTATTGCTTATGCTATGTTCGGAAAATGTTTCCCTTTTGAATTGTGAACTGTGTAATTAGAATGTTCTTAACTGAACAGTCAATTTCACAGGGACTAGGCTGACATAAAGAACACTGGAGTTTTGGAAAACGCCAGTCTCCCTGTTCATTAAACACTGTGTTGCTCTGAGCTCTGTCTGCTCCAATATTTCTTATTTCAGCCAACTCAGACAATTTGAAAACTGGGTAACATGCTGTCTCCTTTTGTAACTCCTCTTGTACTTCCTGGTAACAATTCTATTACTCCCTGGTAACTCCTCTAGTACTAACTGGTAACACCTCTAGTCCACTCTGGAAACTCCTCTAGTCTTCTCTGGTAACTCCTATAGTACTCCCTGGAAAATCATCTAGTACTCAATGGTAACTCCACTAGTCCTCTCTGGTAACTCTACCAGTATATGTAACTCATGAAATAATATGTGATCTTTTTGTTTGTATAATTGGCTCAGAAATATGGGCCTCTAATAATGCAATAAAATATGACTTGCTGTTACACAAAGTAGGTCTTCTGGGTTCAACATCCTGTCCAAGAACATTTTTGTCGTCAGCTATAAACCTTGTGTCAGAATCTAAATTTGATGGTGAAAAATCTGGGTCAAGGCAAAAGGTTACGGCAATACACATGTGCAAGTTTCACCCAATCAGGGGCTTGCATTTAATTTGGGCCAAGACCTATTTACTGAATCTGTGGGTTTTGGCAGGATGTGCGCTCATAATTCCTCTGAACTTATACGTCATTTCAAAAAGAGCACAAAGTTATGCTGTGAGCAAGGCCATGAGTGTAGTAAATAAAGGCACTATAAATGTAGGAACGATTTGTAAATATATTGTGTACTGCACTTATTTATTTCAGCGGAATTTATTTAAGGGGCGGCACGGATGGTGCAATGGGTTGCACTGCTGCTTCACAGCAAGGAGGTCCTGGGTTCGAATCCCGGTTGGCTGGGGCCTCTCTGTGTGGAGTTTGCATGTTCTCCCCGTGTTTGCGTGGGTTTCCTCCGGGTACTCCGGTTTCCCCCCTCAGTCCAAAGACATGCAGGTCTAGCTGATTGGAGAGTCTAAATTGCCCGTGGGTATGAGTGTGTGAGTGAATGGTATGTGTGCCCTGCGATGTCCTGGGTGTATTCCTGCCTTTCGCCCAGTGTATTAGGCTCCAGTGACCCTGTTCAGGATAAGCAGGTTAAGATGATGGATGGATGGAATTTATTCATGGTAGATAAATTGGTTTATCCAAATGTCCAATATTCTGTGGGAATTCTATATTCTCCGGTCCATCTACAGGCTGTGCTGACTCCTACTGTCCCATTACACAGCAGGAAAATTCAGTGCCATTGATACATTTGTAGGGGTGCATTGCTCCAGGGGAAGATTGTCTCCTGCTTAGTCTAATAAACTGTACATCCCTCTGGATAATAGCATTTGCCAAATGCCAATAATGTAATGTAATGTAATGCAATGTAATAAACCCTGCAGGACCAGGGGAAGCTTCAGCACCCTGCTCATCAAGCCGAGACAGCTGTATGAGGGACTATTGCTGAACCAGGCTGAAGCCAATTTAGATAACTGGCTGGCTCCCTGCCAGAGAGGACGATCTTGGTTTCAGAACTCACAAACCTGTCTGCTTGCCTCGCCCTTACAGAAACTCATGGTCAGGACAGCACCCTGACATGGCTTCCACCACTCTCCTCTCACTCTCCTCACACAGTCTCTGCACATTTTTTTTTTTTCCTCCCAGAAGTCGCATCTGTGTCAGACCGCTGTAGTCCTGTCCACACACACGCACACACACACATACGCACACGCGCACCCACACACACACACACACACACACACAGGCACATATGGAACTGCAGGTGGTGCCCTCTTTTATGTAAAAGGCTAAACCAACATCCACACTCATTATCTTCATAATCTTATAAATTAATCAATTTTGTGTGTTAAATCTATTAAAGTTTTGATGGTGCATGTTCATTAAGAAGTAAGGAGGTCAATCTGTCATCTTCCAGGTTACTTTATTTGAATGAATCCCGGCCCCCTGAAGTTTTATGATAAGTTGGTACACAAATGATCCTGTGGAATATGAAAGCAGGGGTTACATATCAGTAGGGACTGAGGTGAAGTTTCCATTGCCTAATCATTCTCAATGGAATCGATTTAAAACTTTAGGAGGTTCAGATGATTGCAATATATGAGTAACAACTGTATAGACATAACACATTGAAGTGAAGTGGGAATGATTCCAAGTATAAGGGTTTTCTTTCGTTCTTTGGGTGTTGAGTTATTGATATTTGCCCCAAATACTTTGCTTGTTTGAACAGCCAATCAAATCTGCTGCTGACAACTTACCTCCTACTGTTCTGAGAATCACTGGAAACTATTACGTCAAGTCCTCCGTCTCTGTACAGCTAGATTTTCAGGGGCATAGGGAGAGGACGGTCTCAAGAAGAGAATACAGACACAATGATGGCACCACTCTGTGCCCTTCTTGTGTTTTTCAGCAAACTGTGTAAGTGTATAAGTGTTCTTAACTTATTTATACAGCAATTAATGTTTTTTTCTCCCATTGTCAGTGAATTTGAAATATAGCTTTCTGTTGGATTCCAGGTGGTCTGCTTGGGCAGAGTGTAGTTCAGCCTAACGCACTGGTGACAGCTCAGCTTGGAGACACCGTGACTCTCCCGTGTTTCTATCCTGACGGTGAAGTGAAATATGTCGGCTGGTTAAAGCAACCGCTTGGACAGAAGCCTCAGCTTGTAGCAATGATATTGAACTATCAATCAGAGGCTGAATTTTTCAATCATTTTAAAAACAGCACACACCTGAGTGCTAAGACAGCGAAGGGGATCTTTAACCTGACTGTCTCGCAAGCAGAGAAGTCGGATTCAGCCACATACTACTGCACTTTTACATTCTTCAGAGAGATCATCTATGGTGATGGAACTACTTTAATTGTGACGGGTAAATATGAAATGTAGTTCATGAGTTACATTTGTTTTTTCATGTACAAGTTTTCAACAATTTACTTTCACGCTGACACATTACCAGTGGAATTATACAGAACCGATGCATATGTATATAGACATCTATGAAATCTCCTGATCAATATTTTATTATAAATAACTTTAAATTCCTTTTAAATTTAAATTACCCTAAGAAAGGAAATATTTTTTGGGGTGTCATTCAAACTTTGCTTTGTGTGTCCTTGGGTTGTGTAAGTGTTAAGAAATTGAGATATACAGTATTATGGTATTATGGTTTGTTACTACTTATACTGTGTGTTAAGCCAAACATGTTAATTTGCATAATTCATTTTCTAAAGTCATTGATTATTGGTTATTTTTACATTACATTACATTTATGGCATTTAGCAGATGCTCTTATCCAGAGCGACTTATAACAAAGTGCATACCCATTAACCAGGGATAAGCGCGCTGAAAGACCCTAGACGGAAGTACAATTTCAACTGCTACCTGTACAACAAGGATAAGGACCAGGGCCTATTTGATTTTCTCTTTTGTTTATTTATTTATTAATTCATTTTTTAAAACAAACAAAACAAAGCAAAAGTGACCTAACTTAACTAGTCTAACACTGCTTACCTAGCCAAACTAAAAATACCGATACACAAAAAAATAAATCACAGAAAGACAACAATTAAGGTTCACAGGGAGGTAGGGAGAGACGGGGAGAGGTGCTGCTTGAAGAGGTGCATCTTCAGTTTGCGCTTGAAGGTGGGGAGAGATTCTACAGTTCTGACCTCAACGGGGAGTTTGTTCGTATTTGGGAAGGTTGAAGACCAGACAAGCTGCTGCATTCTGGATAAGTTGGAGGGGTCTGATGGCAGACGCTGGGAGGCCAGCCAAGAGGGAATTGCAGTAGTCCAGGCGGGACAGAACCATCGCTTGGACCAGGAGTTCGGGCGAGTAGGGGGTGAGAAGGGGCAGATTCTTCGTATGTTGTATCGGAAGAACCTGCATGACCGGGTCACCGCCGCAATGTTCTCGGAGAGGGACAGTCTGCTGTCCATCACCACGCCGAGGTTCCTTGCACTGGGCGATGGCATCAGTGAGGTATCCCCTCGGGAAATGGAGAGATCCAGATGGGGAGAGGTATTAGCAGGGATGAATATCATTTCAGTCTTACCTGGGTTGAACTTTAGATGGTGGTTGTCCATCCAGCTCTGGATGTCACTCAGGCAAGCAGAGATATGGGCTGAAACCTGTGTATCAGATGATGATAGATATTTACATTACTATCACCTTCCTGTCAGCTTCAACCAGTCTGGCCTTCAGCACTACGCTACAGGCCGTTTACAAATATAGTCCCAGAATTGCTGTGACAAAAGGTCAGCATTTCTCTCTGGAATTAAAGAGGACATTTCACATTTCTATTCTATAATCTATTCTATATTCATCATTTGCTTCTTAGTTGCCTTTTGATACACTGCATGGCCATCATGATCCTCTTTTAAAATGTGTGCTGTTCAGAGTTTCACCAGTAGAGAGCAGCACAGCATACTGAATGTATTACGTACAGTAGTTATTACAGTAGTAGTCTCTTCCTAGTTTTAGTCTCTAAAATCCCCCCCCCCCCCCCACAAAAAAAAAAAATGCTCACAGAAAGCAGTGATGAAGGTTTTTGAAAAGGGATTTTCATGTACAACAGTCAGAGTTTTCAGAGAATGGTGCGAAAAACAAAAAAACCTCCAATGAGTAGCAGTTCTGTAGGCAAAAACCCATTGTTAATGAGAGATGTTGGAGGAGAAGGGCCAGACTGGTCAAAGCTGACAGGAAGGTGACAGTACTGCAAAAAACCACACATTACAACACCGGTATGCAGAAGAGCATCTCTGAACACACAATGCGTCAAACCTCTAAGTGGATAGGCTGCAGTAGCAGAAGACCAATAAGTCAAAAAAATTAAGTCTAATAAATGCCTAATGAAGTGCTCAGTGAGTGTTCCACTTTTACTTGGAATGAGCATCCAAGAAGGCAGAGGGGCTTATATTTCATTTGCGCCAAAACTTATTTACTCAGCCTGGGGTTTGGCAGGATGTGCCCTCATGACTTCTCATCAAAGACATCTAGACAAACACGCAAACATACAGCAGACGTGAAAAAAAAACCCACTGGAAGAAACACATGCACAGAAACACACACACATATATACAAAGGAACATAGATGGACACACACATACACACAGTCACACACACTCACTCACAGTCACACAGACATGCATATGCAGGCACATCGATGCACACACACACACACACACACACACACAAATACACACAGGCACATCGATGACCACACACACACACACAAATACACACAGGCACACAGGTACATCGATGCACACACACACACACACACACACACACACACACACACAGGCACACAGGCACACAGGGACATCGATGCACATGCACACAGCAACAGTAACAAACACACGCGCACACACACACACACACACACACACACACACACAAACACACACACTGTGATGCCTCTCCTACTCTGTCTGCTGGGTTCTGCTGGGTTCTGCTGGGTTCTGCAGTTTGTTTGTCAGTTTCTTTCAGGAAGCCGGTGTTGGGGTTGCAAGGGTCTTTAGCTGAGGTGGCAAACCTGGGCAAGCCTGGCCCTGCATATACAGCGGGGTGTAAATATTTGGGCACCACTGGTTTAATGTCCCATACAATTAATCTGTATGTGAGGGGAAGCAAACCTGATCTGTAAATCTGTACTGAGACCTTTCTTTTTTTAAACAACATTGCTTTTTCTTTAAATTGTTTACGGTTTATAATTGATGAAAAAGGAAAAGGGCCCTGAGCAAAAGGTTGGGGATCCTTTTGGATTATTCCTTGTTACTTTTAAAAAAGATGATTACTAAGGCCCAGACCAGGTGATTTACTTGTTAGGGCTTCAGTGAGTTTAGTGCATATAACTCCGGGGCTGAACTTTTTAATCTGAAGTAATTCTAGAGGCTAATGTTCGAAGGTCAGTATAGACACTGATGTGGAAGAGAGGGTGGGTATTCCAGCCAGACAATGATCCAAAGCATACCTCAAAATCAACCATGAAGTACCTCCAGGAAAAAAAAAAAATTAATCTGTGGAAAGATCCCAAAAATGCCAGGAGGCCAAGGGATATTTCTGAGCTAGAGTTGTTCTGCCAGGATAATTGAAAGACTCCTAGCTGTCTACAAGAAGTGTTTGCAAGCTGTTATATTTGGAGTACTAACTGAGAGGGTTCCCAAACTCGTTTTATTTCTTCTTTTTTTTATATGTAAAAAAAAATGTAAAAAATTTAAATAAAAAGCCACTTGCTTTAGATTTTGAAGAAATGTGTCATGTTTAACTTTGTACCACTTGGAGGTCAGGTTCGCTTCGATTCACCAAGATATTAATTGCAAGGCTTTTTTACCAAGGATGCCCAAATTTTTGTATATGACTGTAATGTGGCCAGTAGTGGGCTCAACTGGTTTTGTTTAATGAATTATGATCATCTTATGAGAGGAAAGCTGGGCTCAAGCACCACCAACATTTACAGGAGCACCAACTTGGGAAATGCAATGGCAGCCATTTTGCACCAGAATGCTCACCACACGTCAGCTAAGGTGGAGAGGAGAGATATTTATTTGTTGCCAATTAAATCAGGGGATGATTAGGTGGCAGGCTGAGAGAGCCAGGTTGGAAATTTACTCAACACTTGCTCTTTGCTCTTTGTCATGGGACCTCTGTGAGTCAGGACTTATCTGAAAGACGGCATCTCCTAGAGCATAGTGTCCCCATCGCTACACAGGGGCATTTCTTTGACCAGAGAGAAGAATGCCTCCTACTGGCTCCAACACCACTTCCACTAGAAACTTAGTTTTCCCAGGAGATCTTTTTGAGTTTGAGTTTGTTCTCTTTTTTGCATACAGACACCTACACACACCTACACACACAGTTGCTATGCAGGGCTCTGTCTGATCAGCTGAGCCGTCTGAGGAAGGCCAGCTTTGCTGGTGGATGTGGAGCCACTGGTTCAGTGAAAGACTGACCTAACCGTCTTTTGGTTAAAATACTAAACTAAATGCTGTTCTTGTCCTCTGAATTGATCTTCTTCTAATGAAGTTGTTACGGTACATTTTCAGTAAGAAAAAAGGCACTCAAAACCAATCGCGGATTCATAAATGGCAAAACAGGTAGATTTAGTTTCAAGGTTATACAGCCTGAGTTCAATAGCCAGCAAACAGAAGTAACACAGACAAGGCAGTGAAGGCGACAGGCGCTGGTCAGAAACTGGGAAGACAGGGCACTGCAGAGCAGACAGAACAAGGTCCAGAGCCAGCGAGAGTTGAAACCAAGAAGTCAGTCCAATGGGGCAGGAACGGGGAAAGAGCGGGAAGGAGGAAAGGAGGCTGACTGCTGGAGAGAGGAGGGGTAAGGAACCGGGAACACAGGAGCAGGACACAGGAACACAGGAACAAGTAAGCCGTGCACAGGAACAGCTAAGTCGTGACACAGGAAACAGGAAACAGGAGAACCCCCGCTGGAGCATATGGCAAGCAGGAAGCAGGGCACATAACAATCTGGCAGGGAACAGAAGGAAAGAGACAGACTATATACACACGTAACGAGACACAATGGGAACTTTTACTTAGTTCTTTTTATTTGCTAACCCAAAAAGCACGGTTCATGCTCAACACTTGCAGAACAGACAAGGAGCATGTTTTTTAGGCATTCAACTTGAGAGCGCGCCAAATGCACAGGGTGGTGCTATTTAACCTGGCACGCTCAGCCAATCCTTATCCAAGGGCAAAGGTTATCCAATCATTAATTAATACATCTTTTCTGTTGCCTACAGTATATAACACATTACATTGTCTGAGTTAATTCCCAAACCCTGATACTTTAGGCAGGAACAAAATGGAGTCAGTGGAATGTCCTGGCAGGGGTCACGTAACACGGATTGAAATGCAGTTTCCAATGTTACATTACATTACGTGGAATTTAGCAGACGCTCTTATCCAGAGCGACGTACAACAAAGTGCAAATCAATCACAAGAACAAGTGCAAAAGTAGACCTGAGAGGACAGTACATTTCCGAGTCCTAGTGTAAACATACAGAAATTCAGAACCCTTGAAGAGTACAATCAACATTCAAACTAGCATACCACTGTTGGCAGCTAGAATACAACAACAGCCAATAAAAAGAACAATACAATACAAGTAACGATATCTATACATAAGTGTCATTACGGTCTAAATGTGTGTTTATACTCTATGTACTGTAAAATATTTCACACTTCATGCAGATTTCAGCATGTTTACAATACTTAATAAACAAATGTATTACTGTTAATAGACCCCGATTAACCAGAATGGTCTGTTATGAACAAATTCTCCTTTACAATGACGACCTCACTGGTTTTTGTTTTTTTTGCCTGTTGCACTGAGAGGGTTTTTTTGTGGATCTTCATCACATAGTAATCTGTTTGAACAACCAATAAAAACTGCCCCTGACTTGTGACCTCCTACTGGAAAATGATCAGCTCAAGTCCTCCTACTCTGTACAGTTTGAGTTTTACAGTGCAGGGCACAACAGGGTCTCAACCAAAGGAGAGACTCAAGGACAGAAGAGCTCAGATACAGCGATGGCAGCCCTCTGTGTTATTCTTGTGTTTTTCAGCAAAGTGTGTAAGTTTATTACTATTATTACCTTATCAGCCAGTTCCTTAGTATTTTCATTACCAGTAAAGTTGAAATATTGCTTTCTGTGTTTCAGATGGCCATCTTGGAAGCATAGTTCAACCTAACGCACTGGTGACAGCTCAGCTTGGAGACACCGTGACTCTCCCATGTTTATTATATCTTGAGAAAGAACCGCTAAATTTCAGCTCGATGAAACAATCTATTGGACAGAAGCCTCAGATATTAGCAAGGACATGGAACTATCAAACAGAAGCTACATTTTTCAATGAGTTTGAAAACAGTAAACGTCTTAGTGCTCAGATAGCAAATGAGACCTTTAACCTGACTGTCTCACATGTAGAGCTGTCAGATTCAGCCACATACTACTGCGCTATTACACGCTTCAGAGAGATGAGCATTGGAGATGGAACTACTGTAATTGTGCTGGGTAAATATGAAACTTAATTCCTTTTTCCAAAGCCTATTGTAATTGTAAATCGTCATTCTATAGCAGGGGTAACCAAACCATCTTTCTGATGCAACCATTACACACCCCACACGTAAAAGCTATTGGTACATTTATTTGAAGAAAGCCACAGAAAAAAAGAATTTATTAAATTCATTAAACAAAAGCGCTCAAGAAAAATAAAATGGTGACAGAAATGTAATGAAAAATGCACCGCTTCAACTTTAAATGTGACACTCAAATGTTTTACCGCATACAGGTATATCACAGTTTTAGTGATATTTCACTGAAAAGCAGATCTTTCATTTGTTATTTGCACAACGGTGGTGACTGAAAATGATTGGGTACACTATTTTATCATGTTTTTAACACTCCCATTCTGTTAAACCATCAGTATATGCTCAGCCTAAGTACAAAATAGCAGTACCTGTGCTTTTTCCGCTAAAATAAAAAAGAAAGTTATTATATAGAAAAGAAAGTTATTATATAGATTGTTAAAGACTGAATGCAACATAAAAATAGAAACCATTACCAATTTCAAGCCTGTAGGATCATTCGATCATTTACATTATGTTAATAACTATAGAAAACAAAACCAAGCCATTGTCATTGCCAAATAACTAAAATCTTGTAGCTTTTACATTTTTTAACAATTAAAAAAGCAGGTACTAGCTTCACTGTATCTTGGTGATCTTTTTCCTAGAGATATTAACTGTTTCTGCTATGATGGAAAACATGATTGACAAACTATCAACTAAAATACAATAGTTGTGCAGTTAACAGTACATAGTGGTGTTTTTTTATTTTTTATATTATAATTTATAGTGTCCAATGGACAATATAGTGCTGGATTTTCACTCAGACAAAATGCATTTGCTGATGCTTAACTAGTGGTAAAGAGAGGGGCAACAGCCTTATCTTACAGTTATCGCTCACCTCTTCGGCATCTTCTACTCCTCCACTTGTAAGCGCCCCCTCAACCGTCAGTTGCTTTACAGTTTTAACCTTTCATGTTTTTTGTGTCTAAGATTCTGAGATTATAGACTGGGGGCTGTTCCATCACTGGTGTAACTCTAGTTTTTAGCTTTAAATTTGAGCGGTAATCTGTTGTAAAATTGAAGCAGTCGACACAAATGGAAGAACTCTCCTTTGGCTGGCATGGCAAAGAATGCACACTCATCTAATCTTGCTTAATTACACATTATATTGACAAAATATATTGATAAGAGATTTATAATTTCATAATAAAAATAATTGACACTGATAATTGCATTGATCCTGTACCCATAGACAAATCATTCTTATGGGAACAACAAAAAATGCAATTAACAGTATAGATGTGAAAATGAAAAACAGGCCTTAGTACATCTTAACCTGTATAACCTGAAATACTACAAGTCATATCTATATAGAAACCTACAGAACAGCCCCCAAGGGGCAACTTGGATTGATTGTAATGAGTGCTAACTTTTGACAGGGCCAGAGTCCCAGAGCAGGACAGTAGTGCTGCAGCAGCCCGAGTCTGAGTCAGTGCAGCCAGGAGACTCTGTGACTCTGCAGTGTACAGTACACACTGAGACCTGTGCAGGAGAACACAGTGTGCACTGGTTCAGACCGGGCTCAGGAGAGTCCCCTCCAGGAATCATTCACACCCATGGACACAGGAGTGATGAGTGCCAGAGGAGCTCTGGGACTGTGTCTCCCACACAGAGTTGTGTCTACAACTTCCCCAAGAGGGACCTCAGCCTCTCTGATGCTGGGACTTACTACTGTGCTGTGGCCACCTGTGGGGAGATCCTGTTTGGGAACGGGACCAAGCTGGACTTTAAGGGTAGGAACAACACAGTCACATTGTGAAACCTTGTTTTTGTGCATTTTTTTGTCATACTAAATTTTGCTACTAAAATATCAGGAAATGATGTCCTCCCGCTTTATTGCTTGGCAGGAGCTTTGGCGTTGAGTGTGATCCTAAACATCATCCTCGCTCTGAGCAAGAGAAAAAACAATGAGAACTGCAAAGGTAAGAGACCAATTCATCAATGTGTGGTATAAGTCAATGGATGTAAAAAAAAAAGAAAATTATTTACAATTTTTTTGTAAAATGAAATCAGACTAGTCTGACACCTACAAGATCATAAAAATACTCAACATCTTAAAGCATCCCTGCACAGCTGTAAAATGACATCGCAAAAAGTTACTTTTAGGTTGGTGCAACTTATGTACACTGATTACATTTACATTTTAGTCATTTAGCAGATGCTTTTAATCCAAAGCAACTTAAAGTTAAAAACATCAAATCATGAGTGCAAAATTGTATTTATTCATTTTTTAATGGTAAATGGTTGGTATTGATATAGCACCTTCATCCAAAGTGCTGTACAATTGATGTTTCTCATTCACCCGTTCAAACACATACTAACACACCAACGGCAATTGGCTGCCATGCAACTTGTAGCAACTTGCCTTCCTGCCGTGGTGAATATAATTAGCTGTATGAATAACTACCACCACTACTGAAACGACTACTATGAATAATAATAAAAAAAAATATTAATGATAATAATCAAGCAGAAGAAGAAAAATAACTGCTTTCTTATTTGAATATACACCATAAAAAGACACTTCAAATTATTTTAATGAACCTTCAGTGGTTTCTTTCTAATCTTCCTCAAACAGGGGCTGCCTCAAGCCAAGTGTCCAGAACAGACTTGAAGAGTAAACAGGTATACATGCTGTATTATGTTGTGAAATTATTTAAAAAAAAACTAAAATATACAATTCCTGTGGTGAATATTACATGATAATCAGAAGGAGGAATAATCATAATATATGCGCTGTGTCATGCATTTCCTTTTAGCATCAAGATGAAGCGATGAATTACACTGCTTTGACTTTCACCAAAAAGAAACCCAAAGTGAGGAGGAAGAAGAGGGAGGAAGAGAGAGAAACGGTTTATTCAGGTGTGAGATTTAAAGTCCACGAGTGAAGCTTTCCATCAAAATTAATCTTTGTCACAAGAATGATCACAATTTATCAAACCTGTCCTCCTTCGCATTGGTGCAGATTACAGTATATGTAAACTGTAAATTTGCCCAAAAAAACTAAGAGTCTCTTGGAGCGGTGCTTATTCTTAAATGCTTTTTCAAATAAACAAATTAAAACTTCAAAAATTTTACACTGATGTGCTTGCATTTTAACCCTAGTGCAGTCTTACGATTAGGGTCAAAAATGGCCCACTTTCACTCAACCCCTCAACCCCAAATGTATTTTGCATGAAGAAACAATCTGTCACTCATCACAAAATTTGTCATCAAATTTAAAGTTGAAAAAAGAACAGTTAGGGAGTTTTCTCTGCTATTAAACATAGTGGTTGGTCATTTTTCACCCTGAAGACAACACAAGGTTTAAATGTCGTTCAATGTTGCTAAATCTTACACAGTTTAGGGCGGCAGTGTAGTGCAGTGGTTAGGGAAGAGGAGGTGACTGTCATTCAGGTCATGTACTGCGTTTGTACCTTTGAGAAGGCTGGTAAGTTGAGTGACTTCAGTGTATATTTAATATGAAACTGTACACATGTAGAATTGTGTAAGTCATTCTGTGTAAAAGAGCCTACTAAATGCCAGTAATGTGATATTAAACAGAGATGGAAAAGTGAAACATTAGGACTACAAAAACAAGATCAGACTGTTAATGTGTCATCAGTGATTCACTGATTAGAAAGGATCATAGTGTTTTTGGAATGTCGTTTTTGAGGTTTGGAAAGAGTCAGTGATAAAAATACATTATGTTCTAGAGCCATTTATTTTAGGGTTAATAGGCTTAGTTTCTGCCGGGGACAGTAGTGTCATTTCCCAACTCTTTATGAAATGGAAAATTCTGTCCTGACCTCTTTTCATATAATATCATAGACATGAAATACAGTGGTGTCCAAAAGTTTCGGCACCCAGGTCAATTGCATCTCTTGTTGATTTTATGAGTGAAAAGTAGTTTAATTCTAGTTTAACTATTACCTAGCAGAGGGCAGCTGAGAGTTTTTTCTTGTTACTATTTGAGTGTTTTTATTCAGGCTAGGAAAGTTTTTGTTGGCGGGGGTGGGGGGGGAGTCCTTTTCCTGCTCCACTGCAAAGCATCTTTACATTATTGGCATTTGACAGACGCGACGTACAGTTTATTAGATTACGCAGGAGACAATCCTCCCCTGGAGCAATGCAGGGTTAAGGGCCCTGTACAAGGGCCCAACGGCTGTGTGGATCTTATTGTGGCTATACCGGGATTAGAACCACCAACCTTGTGTGTGCCAGTCATTTACCTTAACCACTACGCTACAGGCCACCCGTGAAAATGCCTCTATAAAATGCTCTATGTAAATAAAAAGTGATATGTTTCTACGAAGTTTAATGCTGAATTATTTGTTATGGTAAATATTGTTCATGCTTTTTTCTTTGATATTTCTATAGATCAGACAGTCAGGGTATATTCATAATTCCTATGACAATCCACCTTAATGTATAAATACCACTCATTTTAAGTTTTACAGGGATATTTACTCCACATACAGCAGAGAGGCATGTGGAGATAATGTATCTTTGCACATCCACACCAGCACGTCTGGCATACAGTACAAAATCTGTCACTTCTAAGCCAGGGTCACTGTGAATCTGTGTACTCTTCTGCATGTTTTACTGAACATGCTTTCTGAAGACAAGGCCTCCTGCAGCCAGAGCCCTCTCTGTACCTTCAATAGCCAAAGCACTTCCTGTATGCACAGCGACAGCTTTATTGTGTTCTCAGTTATCGATGCTGTGCAGTGTGTTCTAGGAGAACTGGACGCATTTTCTGACTGAATGACTCAGTGGCAGATACCTTCCTGTGTTCACCGGGTCTTATAATCTAGAGAACAAAGAGAGAGTAATGCCCTTACCCAGAATGGACTTTAGTAAAGTATTTACCTTAGAGAGCTGAGCATGATTATAACATCCTTTGAGTCTTACTCTACATGTGCAAAATTACTGGTATAAGACTGGTATAATGGCCATCACACATAAATAAGATGGCAAACATTTCAATTGCATGTTATTTTAGTGTTAATACATTTCTCCATGTTTTTGAACATACTCTTGATTGCATTTCATACATTGAACTATAACACATAAAGAAATGTCACATAGTCAAACTCATTAGACTGCAGAAACTGTACTCAGCTAAGCCAACTGGTCTTTCACTCCAGGTTAACTTATACCAGTGCTATATGAGATTATGAAACAGTGTGTCTGCCATTGGGGTAACTTTGATTCCAGATGTGTGCGACACTTTAAAAATAAATCCTGCTTCTAGCTAGCTCATAGAAACTGCAACAAAGCATTTAAATTCACACATTTATAAAAACTCTGACCTAAACCCGCATGAGAGCAAGCCTAGGGCACTAGTGGCAAGAAAAAAAACTCCCTGCTGACAGAAGTTCATCCCAAGGAACATGATTCTGGTTGCTTGGATGGATCCAGACTGAAGGAGGAGCCCATCCTCCTCAGTGCTTCTGCTGACTGTTTTCTCATGACCAAAACTCATATTATTTTCAGAAAATCACCCAAAAATACACAATACATTTTTATGTTTTTTAGGATGATCTGGAGAGAGAATCT
This sequence comes from Conger conger, assembly GCF_963514075.1. Taxonomy (NCBI): domain Eukaryota; kingdom Metazoa; phylum Chordata; class Actinopteri; order Anguilliformes; family Congridae; genus Conger; species Conger conger. The sequence continues at coordinate 113,133 of NW_026890284.1, read as the reverse complement.
GACTTTTTGACTAAATGCCACCCTAGTAAAATGGTGACAGTAAAAAAAGCAGGCAGTAAATGTCACATGGACATACCTATTGCTGATACACTGGCTGTGTTGAGATCAAGTGTACTCTTGATTGAATTGAAGCATAACAGCTTCAAAAATGCTTCAAAAAAGCACCAGCACAAGCACTTATAAGAGACTATGCTATCAAGAATGTCAGCCATTGGGGTAAGGGTGTAGGCATAAATGAACTTGTTTCTAAAAAGCTCATAGAAACTGACAGAAATCTTTTACATACAGCTCTCTTTTTCATCAGTAGCACAATGCGTTTGTCTGTTTCAGACTGTTCTGTTGTGGTGACAGGGGAGGTTCACCTATTTTCCACCCACAGCCTCATATATTCAGCTTTACTCAGACCACAGCTAAACAGGAAGACTGACCTGCAGCAGAGAGCCGTGTTCACACTTCCCTCTCTCAGCACTGAAACCACACTGGCACTCCCCCTCATGCCTCAGACCACCTTTCCATTTTTCAACTGTCTAGAAAAGAGCAGCTTTAAAAAACTGCACAAACAACATTTCAAAATACAAATAATGAAAAATCTGTTCCTGCATAAATTGTGCTTAAATTGACAAATAGACAATAGATTGGTATTGCCCTCTATAGTTAAAGAGGGCTTTTAACTTTAATATTCTGTATTCATCATCATTCACATGTTTTCTTCTAAAATGTGTGCAATGTAAAACCTTTCAGAATGTCACTATTTTGGTCTGACTATGCTGTTTTAGACAAATGTTTCAAGCTTGTGTGCAGATTTCTGATATACTGCTTGCAATGGTGAATATAATTTTCAAAATTTTCATAAAATCCTGAGACCTGCTTGCTGGAAGAATGCTTGGCTCTGTGGTTTGGTCTCTCTGGCCATTGACTCAAAACAAAACAAAACCCTTGTGCTCCGCCTTTGTGGTTTCCATAGCATGCACCTCTCTCTATCTTTCTTTCTCTCTTCTTTCTGCTCTCTCTCTCTTTCTCACTTCCTCTCTTTATTTTTGGTTTCTTTGTTTCTTTTTGTTTGGTTTTGAGGTGGTTTTTAAGGCAATTTTGGATGGTTGTGTGTTTCAATAAAGGAACATCAAAAGTCTCTCCCTCTTCTTTCTGCCCTCTCTCTTTCTCTATCTCTCATCTCCTACAGTCCTTCACACAGAACTATGCATGCTCTTTTCAGATGAACAGTAATTACATGCATTTTTTTTTACTGCAATAATAAATCTTAGACATCCTTATGGATTTTAGAATGATTGTTATTAAGATGATTATTTTAATGTCTTGTAATGTTCCTGTATTTGTCCTGTGTGTATTCATGTTTATTCTTGTTATTTATTCATTTTTGAAACTGGTTAGTGTTCTCATTTGTCATCCCCTGTTATGTCTGCGTCTGAATGTTTACCAGTCTAGTCACTCCCCTGTCTGCGTGTCCCACTATTCGGGTGGTTACGGTAGTTTTCGGGTTTTCAACATTCCTTCTAAAACTCGCGATTCTTACTTCCTGCTCTTTCTTGGTAGTTAAATGTTGTAAAGCACGATTCTTACTAACTACTACTAATCTAGGTTTTGTACAGTACTAATCCGATTAATACACTTACTGTCTGTCTAACTAACTAACTAACAATCACTTTTATCGGGTAGTTTAGAAATATTCATGTAACTAACTCACTAACGCAATCTCTTAGTATTTCTGCACTGTTCTGTAACTCCGCCTCCCTATGCTATCCCTGATTACTAGTTTAGTTTCAGCGAAGTGTTCGCACCTGTCTCTAACTATCACTACGTTTTCAAACTATGCAAATGTCTACTCCCTAATCCAGAGCCGTATGTTTTATATGTTTTGTTACGTGCATCCAGTCCGCGTTTTCGTCTCCCTCCCGTTATTATGTTATGACCCTATTATGTTTTCCCACCTGTTGTCTATTTGTTTAGCCCACCTTTTTCCCAGCCCCGCCTAGATTGTCACCTTCCCTCATGTATTTAAACCTCAGTCTCTGCATTGTTCTTTGTCAGAACGTTGATCAGTTTTAGTGCCTAACTCTTGAGATTCTTGATAGACACCCCTTTGCCTTTTGATTTCCGAGCCTGCCTTGCCCTTTTGTTTTGTTTGCCTTTCTGCTTTTCTGCTTTTCGACATTCTGCTTTGTTCTCTGGTTTTGATTCTTGCCTTTGTCCATTTGTACTTTAGCCTTTTGATTTTCTGGATTTTTGACCCCCTCGCCTGTTCTTCGACTATTCTTTTGCCTTTAGTTTTTGTCTTTGTATTGGATCTCCTGGCTACGATTTCGGACTATTAAACACAATTTTCAATTATCCTGTGGTCTGCGTTGGGGTTCTCAGAGCCGTACATAACATACCTGGTGTTTCATCTCTCTCTCTCTCTCTCTCTCGCTCTCTCGCTCTCTCGCTCTGTCGCTCTCTGAATCCCCGAATCCCCCTCCCCTTATTTCAACGCAGACTAAAAACACACTGTTTCAAACTGTAACTTAGTCCTCCCTCCTGATCCCCCCGCCTTTCCGATATCCCAATAAAATTGCACTTACAATGAGTGTATGTTTTGTTTACAACAGCACTTCATGTGTATTTTACTAGTTATGGATGTGATGCTTTAGCTTGTGGTATAACCCTCTCTCTCTCTCTCTCTGCTCTTTTCAGATGAACATTAATTACACTCTTTTTTTTTTTTAGTTCAACAGCAATCGTAAATCTTAGACATCCTTATGGATTTTATAATGATTGTTATTAAGATTATTATTTTAGTGTCTTCCTGGTGCTTCACTGATACAGGGCCAGTGAGATGAAAGAGGAAGTCCCCATAATGGCGGCCATTGTGATGTCATCAAGTGTCAGACCCTCAGGCCTCTGATGACGACACATGTGCTTTGTCATGGACAAACTGCATTATGGGTAGAAGTTATTTCTGTTTCATTGATTATGCTTGTTCAGAAAATGCTATGCTTTTGAATTATGATTACAAAATCCTGAAACTACTGACAGCTCACCCTGGTTTCAGTGTAAAATTACAGCCTGAGCAATGTTTTTGCCAAATGAGAGACGTTCACTCAGTGATCACTTTAGGCAGACCTGTAAACCAGCGTGTTAATGCAAATATTTAATCAGCCAATCATGTGGCAGCAACTGAATGCATAAAAGCATGCATTGAATGGTGCATCCAGTGAGCAGTAGTTCTGCGGGCTGAAACTTTGTTAATGAGAGAGGTCAGTGGAGAAAGGCCAGAAACCACACTTTACAACAGTGGTATGCAGAAGAGCATCTCTGAACACACAACGCATCATAACTCCAAGTGGACAGGCTACAACAGCAGAAGACTTATATCTAAAATGCCTAATAAAGTGCCAGCTGTGTGTAGATTCAATGACAGTGTTCATTTCAGGGTTCATTGAAATGTAATTTCAATTGTAATAGGGTTGTAATAGGGTTGTCCTGACCCTAGTTTTGTCTTTTAGAATTTGGAAAGTGGAACCTGCAGTCCTCTCCCGGTAAACCTAACTCATGACATCCTGCATGATCATTTATAGTGAATAGGATCAAAACTGTTATCAACATTACTGCGATGTACCCTTATTCAGAACTGCATGAAAATTCACCCCTGGGCAACTGCAGCAGGATGTGAAATTAAACACCCTGGAAAACCTCACTTCCTGTTTCAGCAAAGTAGGTCTACTAGGGCCAACATGCTCTACAAGGCCTTTTTTGTCCTCGGCCATCAACCGTGAGACAGAATATTTCATATCAAACTCTTTATTTAAATGAGTAGGTTTTTCAAAGGCATCTGATGAAGGAGGTGCCAACAACACATATGGCTTCCTCCTCTTCCTTTCCACAGGAGGGAAATTCAGAACCACGGATTGTGCCTGCAGGACCAGGAGAAACTTCAGTACCCTGCTCCTCAAGCCGGGACAGCCCACTTTCAGACACAAAAGCCAGGGATCACATGAGGTACCGAAACAAGCCTTTGGCCCATTTAAACTCTTGTGTTCTTGGGAAAGAATGGGGTCCTTACCATTCAGTCAAGACCCAGGTGCCCAAAGTGTACTTTCATACATGTCCAGTGGAGGTGATACAGGTGCAGCGCCACCAGGGCCCCTGGTTTGGGAGGGGCCATAAGCACCAGGGCCCCTGGTTTGGGAGGGCTCATGGGCACTGGGACTCATCATCATTTCTGCCCATGTTAAACACAAGAAGATTGAGGATCGGTTCAACTAACTAACTTTACCGAGTATAGTAGCCCAACCCATGTCCCCCCTTTCATGTCAAAGCCCAGTCATGTGCCTTATGCACCCACATAAATCTCAGGTCATGACTGGGGTTGTGCTCCCAGGTCAAATGACACAGGTTTCCTCATTCACAGCAATGGCAAACACAGGTTCCTCATTCATTGCTTTAGTGTGAAAGAGGTATTAGACAATACCAGTTTGCCTCCCAGAGAGGCAGTTCTTGAACTCAGTTTCAGAACTTGCCTCCCCCTCACAGACAGAGAAGATTAACAGACTCATGGGCAAGACAGCACGCTGGCTCTGCATCCAACATGCAGCACACCTCTCCGTATACCTTTCTACCACAACTGTTTTTACCTTTGTTGTAAAATTAAACGTTTTTTTTCCACTACAACCGCACTACCTCTTCCCTCATCTGTGCCACGTGCCCATAGTGCATGACATACAAACACACACGTTCACAAATGTGCACACACACACACAAACACACACACATATACACACACACTTGCACAAACGTGCACACGCACACACATATACACACACACATGCACAAACGTGCAAACACAGGCATAAACACACACACATGCACAAACGTGCACACACACACGAACACATGCACAACTGTGCACGCACACAGATATACACACACACATGCACAAATGTGCACACACACACACGCAGAAATGTGCACCCACACACGTATACACACATGCACAAACATGCACACACACATAGACACACCCACAAACACGCACTAACGCACAAATGTGCACAGACACACACACAAACGTGCACCCACATACACATACATTCATGAACCTCTACACAGACACACACACACACACACACACACACATAAACACATATTCGCACACACACAACACACACACACACACACACACACAAACTTTCACACACATATATTTACACACACACATACACACATAAACTTTGTCACCCAATACATGTTTTAACAGCCAATTATATCTGCCCCTGACTTGTGACCTCCTACTGGAAAATGATCAGCTCAAGTCCTCCTACTCTGTCCACTTTGAGTTTTACAGTGCAGGGTACAACAGGGTCTCAACCAGAAGAGAGACTCAAGGACAGAAGAGCTCAGATACAGCGATGGCAGCCCTCTGTGTTATTCTGATGTTTTTCAGCAAACTGTGTAAGTGTATACTTGTTTCTGACTTACTGACCAAAATCTTTTTACAATCATTTTAAGCAGTGTACAGAGAGTACACAGAGAATGGTGGGTGTTTCTGCTTTGTTTTTCCCCCCATTGTCAGTGAAGTTGAAATATTGCTTTCTGTTGGATTCCAGGTGGTCTGCTTGGGCAGAGTGTAGTTCAGCCCAACGCTCTGGTGACAGCTCAGCTTGGAGACACCGTGACTCTCCCGTGTTTCTGTTCTGATATGGAAAGAGCGGGCATGATCAGCTGGATAAAGCACCCACTTGGACAGAAGCCTCAGCATGTTGCAAAGATGGTGAACTATGAAACAGATGCTGTGTTTTTCAATAAGTTTAAAAACAGTAAACGTCTCAGTGCTAAGACAGCAAAGGGAAGCTTTAACCTGACTGTCTCAAATGTAGAGCCATCAGATTCAGCAACATACTATTGCACTTTTTTTCACTTCTTCGGTGAAATCAGCTTTGGAAATGGAAGTACATTAATAGTTACGGGTAAGTATGAATTATATTTTTTCCATAGCTTAACTTGTCGAAATTCTACGTTATAAATTTAAGTTATGCTTTATTTTTCCAATCCTGAAGTATTGATTCAATTTATCTGGCAAAAACTAGAAATAGTAAAGTAAAAGAAATATAATAAAAAAATAAAAAATATAATAAAATTGATATTTAGCGTATGAACTGTTTATGGTGATGCTTTCGCCAAAACCATTTGCTGTACATCTTAAAGCTACTTGTATATACTCAGTGAGCACTTGACTAGACTTTTTTTAGACTTAATACGTCTTCTGCTGGTGTAGCCTGTCCATTTAGAGGATTGACATGTTCTGTTCAGAGATGCTCTTCTGCATACCACTGTTGTAATGTGTGGTTATTAATGTGAGAGTTCTCAGTTTTACAGAAAACTTAAAAACCCTGTGTTTGATTCGATTTTGGTCAAAAATGAGATAAACGCAGATTTGGAATATTCAAATACAGCTATGAATCCATGACACGTCACAATGAGAAAATATGAAAAAATAAAAATAAAAAAGTAAAAATATAAAATCTAGTCGAGTTCTCCACATTGTTCTTTGCTGGTGCATCAGCTGTAGCCCATTGTTTCTTTGCACATAAAATCAATCACTCAAAATGCATTCACTGAAATTGCCCTAGTGATGAAGATGTTGAAGATTTGTGGCATTAATTATTGTGACTAATATAGAATCGGATGACTGATTACTCCTATTTTGTGATGTACGTTGTTTGATGATGTATGATGGTTTGCATGCTGTATATTACAAAGAAGTTTTAGAAAATATTATAGCTTTTACATTTTTTGAATAAAAAAAGAAAGCATTCAAAACTGATTGAAGAAATAATACAATGGTTTTAGTTTCTAGTGTAGTAAAATGCATGTAGTTAATCAATACATATGTACAAAAATATGCTGCAGTTTATATTATATTATAATCGGCGGAGTCATCTTCAGCTCTCTGTATAACGTACAATAATACAAAGCCATACTGCATTTATATGTAAACCTTACAGTGGAATCCAAAGGACAATTCTTCATTGATTGTAATGAGTGCTAACTTTTGACAGGGCCAGAGTCCCAGAGCAGGGCAGTAGTTCTGCAGCAGCCCGAGTCTGAGTCAGTGCAGCCAGGAGACTCTGTGACTCTGCAGTGTACAGTACACACTGAGACCTGTGCAGGAGAACACAGTGTGCACTGGTTCAGACCGGGCTCAGGAGAGTCCCCTCCAGGAATCATTCACACCCATGGACACAGGAGTGATGAGTGCCAGAGGAGCTCTGGGACTGTGTCTCCCACACAGAGCTGTGTCTACAACTTCCCCAAGAGGATCCTCAGCCTCTCTGAGGCTGGGACTTACTACTGTGCTGTGGCCACCTGTGGGGAGATCCTGTTTGGGAACGGGACCAAGCTGGACTTTAAGGGTAGGAACAAATTCAATCATGAAATGAAAACTTTCTGAGTACATTCAGTTTTTAAAACGTTCATGCATTCATCTTGTGAGATTAGAGCAAAACAATTTATTAATATTTAGTATAAATTATTAGAACATTCATCAGATGTCATTAGATCATTGTTTAACATTTTTGAAATTTTTTTTTTCTCACTTTGTAATAGTTTTCATATCCTCCATCTTATTATTATGCAGATCAATTCTTTGGACTGGTTATTTTTGTCACTGTCTTATTATGATCTTATTGAAGTTTTTCTTTTTTCCCAAAAAATTCCAAGTCAATGTTCTAGAATTATATTGCCTTCCATTATTTGTAATGATTGTGACATCAGCATTAACTGTTCAGTTAATAACAGTTTAATCACATACAATATGTGAGCTCACTTATTAATTGGTTAATATTACTCGTTAAGTACTCTAAACTAAATCTTGTTTTAAAATATAAGAAAATGAAGTCCTCCGATATGGCTTGGTGGCAGCTTTGACGTTGAGTGTGATTGTGAATATCATCCTCACTCTGAGCAGGAGAAAAAACTGTGAGAACTGCAAAGGTAAGAGACCAAGGTATCAATGTGTGGTACATGTAATATGGATTATTTAATAGCTTATACACAATTACACTCAATATGAGAGAACAGTATGTTCAGTGTTTGTGTAAAGTAGTTTGACAAAATTGAGTTCAATATTGGCAGGCCATTTTGTGAATAGCATGCAGAAATACTCATATACAGACCCTGTACAGTTCTGAAAAACAACAAGTAAAGCTACTCCATCGGTACAGATTACTGTCTCACACTACTTGTACTGTAGGTATGTGCACATCCTCTCCTCATACAGTATCACATGTAATGTAAAAGCCAAATCTCACATGAATTTATGACTTCAGCTGCTGATAATTTATTAATATAGATCAGCTGGCATGAACTAAAGTATGGCCACTTGATATGTAAGACAGCTGTGATGTGACAGTCCCTCATTGTGAAAATAAAATAGCTCTTGAGAGAAAGGTATGAAGAGAGTGCAGAATTTAAAGTTAAAATAATAATTGCATGACATTAATAGCATTTGGCTGATGCTCTTATCCAGAGCGACGTAAAGGTGATTAGAATAAGCAGGAGACAATCCTCCCCTGGAGCTATGAGAGGGTTAAGGGCCTTGCTCAAGGGCCCAATGGCTGTGCAGATCTTTTTGTGGCTACATTGGGGATCAAACCACCGACCTTGCATGTCCCAGACCTTGCATGTACCTTAACTACTATGCTACAGGCCACCCCTACAATAATAATAATAATAATAATAATAATAATAATAATAATAATAAAAAGAAGAGGAAATATTTCTTACATATTTCATTCCACATCATTAAAGTAGTTGTATTAGTTGAACAATTATTTTCAGACTCTAGTTGTTTATATTTATTCATAATTTGTTGTTACATGTATTGTAATTTGTTGTAGCATATATTTCAGTAACTTTTGACTTGCTGCTGCCTGTTTTGGCCAGGTCGCTCTTGAAAAAAGTGATTCTTAATCTCAATGAGCCTATCCTGGTTAAATAAATTAAATAAATGAATCATAAATTAATTAATTAATAATTTTACTCAAACAGGGGCTGCATCAAATAACCAAGTGTCTTTATCGGGCGAACAGGTACAAATATTATATTTCATATTTTTAATAAACTCAAGCAATTTCTGTGTTGAATATCCTGGTAAAATGATCATCGGAATGAGGAGTAACCGTCTGTGTTGTCTCATGTTTCCTTTTAGCATCAAGATGAAGCGATGAATTACGCTGCTTTGACTTTCACCACCAAGAAACCCAAAGTGAGGATGAAGAAGAGGGAGGTGGAGAGAGAAATGGTTTATTCAGGTGTGAGATTTAAAGACCATGAGTGAAGCTTTCTATCAAAATCTTCAACATTTTCTCTTTTGCTTTGGCTTATACACTCAGTGAGCATTTTATTCGGTATTTATGAGACTGCTTTTTTAGACTGATTAGGTCTTCTGCTGCTGTAGCCTATCCACTTATAGGTTTGAGGCAGTGTGTGCTCTTCTGCATACCACTGTTGTAATGTGTGGTTATTTGCGTTACTGTCACCTTCCGGTCAGCTTTGTCCAGTCAGGCCCTTCTCCTCTAAACTCCTCATTAACATGGCATTGCTGCCCGCAGAACTACTGCTCTCTGGATGTTTTTTATTTGTCGCACCATTCTCTGCAAACTCTACAGACTGTTGTGCGTGAAACTCCCAGATCAGCAGTTCCTGAGATACTCAAAGCACCCTGTCTGGCACTAACAATCATTCCACGGTCAAAGTCACATTTTTCCCCCATTCTGATGTTGTTATGCTGGGGTGAACAGAGGAACCAAAAGCAGACAGTGGTGCAGAAAAATGGCAGATTTAATTTCAAAAGGGGCAGACAGAGCGGAGTCAAAAAACAGGCCAGGGTCAAAAACCAGGGGGTCAGTCCAAGAAGGCAGAGGTACAAATATCCAACAAGCAAAGAAGAGTCCGGGGAAGCAGGCAGGGGTCAAAACTGGAAATACTGGGAAAAAAAGGGCAAGGACTCGGGAACAAGGAGGCTAGAACCGGGGGACAACCGTGGGCTCAAGACAGGACAAGACGAACTAGCAGCGTGCAACTGAAAAGGACAGGTATAAATACATAGGGGAATGAGACAAACTAGGTGGGCCATGGGAGTGAGGGCGGTCTAACAAATAAACATGAGGTGAGACACATGAAAGGGTAATAGGACAATAACAAGGGGGAAATTAAAATGCGGACTGGATTCACAAAGACACACATGTAATACAAACGGCTCCAGACTAGAGAGTAGACAATTGCAGAGAATCAGGAGATGCAGAGATACAGAGAGACAGGTGCGAATACTTCGCTGAAACTAAGCAAGTAATCAGTGATAGAAAAGGGAGGCGAAGTTACAGAACAGAATTGAAACTGGAGATGCATTAGTAAGTTAGTTAAGTGATTTAAATTACAAATACCGAAAACTAGTGAATGTTAGTTTGTTAGTTTGACAAACATATTAGTGTGTTAGTATAATTAGTACTGTACAAATTCTATGTGAGTTGGGATTAGTATATTAGTGCTATGTACAAACATGAAATGGAGAGAAAGCAGGAAGTAAAGAATACAAGATTGGAAGGAAGACTGAACCCCAGAACTACCTTAAACACCCGAATAGTGGGGCACGCAGACAAGGGAGTGACTGGGCGAGTAAACATTCAGAGTCAGACATCACAGGGGAAGACGAGTGCAAAGACGAATGACTATAAACAGAACACCAGACATGAAATATGAAAAATAATAAATTACAAGAATAATGATGATAAACAAAGATGAACTAACACAGGACAGAACACAGGAACATAACAGATGGTGAAAGTGACTGATTTTACTGAAGCTCCTGACCTGTATCTACATGATTGTATGCATTGCTCTACTGCCACACAATTGGCTGTTTAGATAATCACACAAATTAGTAGGTGTTCCTAATACAGTGCTCAGTGAGTGCATGTGGCTGTAAATGACTCAAAATCATGGGATTTTCCTTTTTTAATGCATAAATCGCACTGACCAAAGGTCAGTATTACACCCTGTAATTAAAACACATTTGTTGCCTTTCTGTATGCGCTGAATGTCATGTGAGCTTCTTCCCAAATATGAGTAGTTCACAGTGTTGCCACTGGGAGGCAGAACAGTATGGTAATGACATTATTTGAAAGTTATGTAATTGCATCTGTATTATTGTGATGATAAATTATGATATTAAGATAAAAAATGTTCAAGAATCACCACATTTTTCGGTGATTGTTTCTGTAAATATTAGTAAATAAATTGTATGATTATGTATTTTACACTGTGGTAATAACACTTTTTCGATGTTGCCTTGTATTTTTGACATCTAATATCAGCCTGCTATGGTGTGCAGGAGTGAGTGCATGTGTGAGGGGGAAGTGTGTGTGTGTGTATGTGTGTGTATGTGTATGTGTGTATGTGTGTGTGTGTGTGTGTATGTGTATGTGTGTATGTGTGTGTGTGTGTGTGTGTGTGTGTCTATGTGTGTGTGTATGTGTGTATATGTGTGTATGTGTCTATGTGTGCGTATGTGTGTAAAAGGTAAATGTAAAATGGTAAATGGTTGGCATTTATATATGCTGGGGCGGGAGCTATCTCTGTGGTTTGGTCTGACTCTCGGGCCATTGACTCAAAACAAAACTCTTGTGCTCTGCCTTTATGGTTTCCACAGCATGCCCCCCTTTGATATGTTACCTGCTCTCTCTCTCTCTCTCTCTCTCTCTCTCTCTCTATCTCCCTCTCTCCTTCTCTCTTTCGCTCTCTCTCTCACTTGCTCACTCTCTTTCTCTTCTGCTCTCTCTCTCACACTCCTCACTTTCTCATTCTTGTTTCCTGCAGTACTTCAGGGAGTCAAAGCTTTGTTTGTGCTTTTGAAATAATCACTGACTACATGCAGTTTTTCTATTATTATTATTATTATTATTATTATTATTATTATTATTATTATTGTGCTGTCCACAAGCAGTCTTCGGCCATTAGGTTGATAATTACCCAGCTCAAACCACAATTTGATGTGTTTCTCTCAAACCATAATTTGACTTGAAAAGGCTTTTTGCGTAGAACATTTTACAGAGGTACACATTTTGGAGCATTTTTGGTAAACCATGGTAAGGTTAGCATCCAAACACTCCTACAAACCAAACACATTTCCTACATCCTGATTGACCTGGAGATGAAGCGCTGGGTGTGGCCACAATCACGTGATGGCCAGCCGAAATGAAGTCATAAATACAACAATCCCGGAACTTTGAAAGAACAGCCACAACAAACAAACCCTCAAACAAAACAGCATCCATTTGGAGAAAAAGTCGCCCAGTATTAGAGAACAAGGCCCTTTCTTAAACACTACGAACATCAGCTGTGCCTACTGACCGTTATCGCTATCGCTGCATTTCCCTTATGTCGCAATTCACTCAAAATGTAGGACATTTATTGCAACGGGATAAGCCCCTTGAGAGGTATCCTCACGTTTTCGAGGGGTCGCATTAATCATTGTACTAACTACAGAATGTAATAGATCGACAAAAGAGGCTACCAATTATGTTATTATTATTCTTTTTTATGTCTGATGCATTTTCGTCATCATCGTTATTTGAGCTTGGTATTCTTTTTTTATCGTCCATCCATAGATACTGTGTGCTTTGTAAATATTTATTTCAGCGACATCTCAAAAATGTAAAAACAAGCCGGGCAATAGAGCGACATTGTTAACGGTTGGCAGAGACGGCATGATGCTGCCAGTGTTCAGTCAATGCAAATAAAATGGGCTGAGCTCACAAAATTATTTGTTTTACACCAAAGTGAATTATCCCTTTAAGGCTCAATGAAGGCAATGGATATCAGCTGGCATAATTCCAATGAGCTGCATCTCCCAGCCTGCCTGTGAGTGGGGCCACCGGTGTGGTCCATGGCCTTCCTTCACCCCCAGGATGCTGGGATGCATGGGTACTGATGGGACAGCACACCACAATCTACAGAGCTAAAATGTTCAATCAAATGGGCAGTTTAACGACAGTTCATCCATGTCATTTTTAGTCTACTTTGCCATTTGCTTTAAATACAATCACCATTGATTGATGATCATTGACTTGAGACAGGGCCCATTGCGATAAAAGAAGAAGTTCCCTTAATGGGGTAATTGTGATGTCATCGAGTGTCAGAACCTCAGGGCTTTGATGTTGACACAGGTGCTTTGTCATGGGCAAACTGCATTATGGGTAGAATTGCTGAAGTTATTTCTGGTTTATTGCTTATGCTATGTTCGGAAAATGTTTCCCTTTTGAATTGTGAACTGTGTAATTAGAATGTTCTTAACTGAACAGTCAATTTCACAGGGACTAGGCTGACATAAAGAACACTGGAGTTTGGGAAAACGCCAGTCTCCCTGTTCATTAAACACTGTGTTGCTCTGAGCTCTGTCTGCTCCAATATTTCTTATTTCAGCCAACTCAGACAATTTGAAAACTGGGTAACATGCAGTCTCCTTTTGTAACTCCTCTTGTACTTCCTGGTAACAATTCTATTACTCCCTGGTAACTCCTCTAGTACTAACTGGTAACACCTCTAGTCCACGCTGGAAACTCCTCTAGTCTTCTCTGGTAACTCCTATAGTACTCCCTGGAAAATCATCTAGTACTCAATGGTAACTCCACTAGTCCTCTCTGGTAACTCTACCAGTATATGTAACTCATGAAATAATATGTGATCTTTTTGTTTGTATAATTGGCTCAGAAATATGGGCCTCTAATAATGCAATAAAATATGACTTGCTGTTACACAAAGTACGTCTTCTGGGTTCAACATCCTGTCCAAGAACATTTTTGTCGTCAGCTATAAACCTTGTGTCAGAATCTAAATTTGATGGTGAAAAATCTGGGTCAAGGCAAAAGGTTACGGCAATACACATGTGCAAGTTTCACCCAATCAGGGGCTTGCATTTAATTTGGGCCAAGACCTATTTACTGAATCTGTGGGTTTTGGCAGGATGTGCGCTCATAATTCCTCTGAACTTATATGTCATTTCAAAAAGAGCACAAAGTTATGCTGTGAGCAAGGCCATGAGTGTAGTAAATAAAGGCACTATAAATGTAGGAACGATTTGTAAATATATTGTGTACTGCACTTATTTATTTCAGCGGAATTTATTTAAGGGGCGGCACGGATGGTGCAATGGGTTGCACTGCTGCTTCACAGCAAGGAGGTCCTGGGTTCGAATCCCGGTTGGCTGGGGCCTCTCTGTGTGGAGTTTGCATGTTCTCCCCGTGTTTGCGTGGGTTTCCTCCGGGTACTCCGGTTTCCCCCCTCAGTCCAAAGACATGCAGGTCTAGCTGATTGGAGAGTCTAAATTGCCCGTGGGTATGAGTGTGTGAGTGAATGGTATGTGTGCCCTGCGATGTCCTGGGTGTATTCCTGCCTTTCGCCCAGTGTATTAGGCTCCAGTGACCCTGTTCAGGATAAGCAGGTTAAGATGATGGATGGATGGAATTTATTCATGGTAGATAAATTGGTTTATCCAAATGTCCAATATTCTGTGGGAATTCTATATTCTCCGGTCCATCTACAGGCTGTGCTGACTCCTACTGTCCCATTACACAGCAGGAAAATTCAGTGCCATTGATACATTTGTAGGGGTGCATTGCTCCAGGGGAAGATTGTCTCCTGCTTAGTCTAATAAACTGTACATCCCTCTGGATAAGAGCATCTGCCAAATGCCAATAATGTAATGTAATGTAATGCAATGTAATAAACCCTGCAGGACCAGGGGAAGCTTCAGCACCCTGCTCATCAAGCCGAGACAGCTGTATGAGGGACTATTGCTGAACCAGGCTGAAGCCAATTTAGATAACTGGCTGGCTCCCTGCCAGAGAGGACGATCTTGGTTTCAGAACTCACAAACCTGTCTGCTTGCCTCGCCCTTACAGAAACTCATGGTCAGGACAGCACCCTGACATGGCTTCCACCACTCTCCTCTCACTCTCCTCACACAGTCTCTGCACATTTTTTTTTTTTCCTCCCAGAAGTCGCATCTGTGTCAGACCGCTGTAGTCCTGTCACACACACGCACACACACACATACGCACACGCGCACCCACACACACACACACACACACAGGCACATACGGAACTGCAGGTGGTGCCCTCTTTTATGTAAAAGGCTAAACCAACATCCACACTCATTATCTTCATAATCTTATAAATTAATCAATTTTGTGTATTAAATCTATTAAAGTTTTGATGGTGCATGTAAGAAGTAAGGAGGTCAATCTGTCATCTTCCAGGTTACTTTACTTGAATGAATCCCGGCCCCCTGAAGTTTTATGATAAGTTGGTACACAAATGATCCTGTGGAATATGAAAGCAGTGGTTACATATCAGTAGGGACTGAGGTGAAGTTTCCATTGCCTAATCATTCTCAATGGAATCGATTTAAAACTTTAGGAGGTTCAGATGATTGCAATATATGAGTAACAACTGTATAGACATAACACATTGAAGTGAAGTGGGAATGATTCCAAGTATAAGGGTTTTCTTTTGTTCTTTGGGTGTTGAGTTATTGATATTTGCCCCAAATACTTTGCTTGTTTGAACAGCCAATCAAATCTGCTGCTGACAACTTACCTCCTACTGTTCTGAGAATCACTGGAAACTATTATGTCAAGTCCTCCGTCTCTGTACAGCTAGATTTTCAGGGGCATAGGGAGAGGACGGTCTCAAGAAGAGAATACAGACACAATGATGGCACCACTCTGTGCCCTTCTTGTGTTTTTCAGCAAACTGTGTAAGTGTATAAGTGTTCTTAACTTATTTATACAGCAATTAATGTTTTTTTCTCCCATTGTCAGTGAATTTGAAATATAGCTTTCTGTTGGATTCCAGGTGGTCTGCTTGGGCAGAGTGTAGTTCAGCCTAACGCACTGGTGACAGCTCAGCTTGGAGACACCGTGACTCTCCCGTGTTTCTATCCTGACGGTGAAGTGAAATATGTCGGCTGGTTAAAGCAACCGCTTGGACAGAAGCCTCAGCTTGTAGCAATGATATTGAACTATCAATCAGAGGCTGAATTTTTCAATCATTTTAAAAACAGCACACACCTGAGTGCTAAGACAGCGAAGGGGATCTTTAACCTGACTGTCTCGCAAGCAGAGAAATCGGATTCAGCCACATACTACTGCACTTTTACATTCTTCAGAGAGATCATCTATGGTGATGGAACTACTTTAATTGTGACGGGTAAATATGAAATGTAGTTCATGAGTTACATTTGTTTTTTCATGTACAAGTTTTCAACAATTTACTTTCACACTGACACATTACCAGTGGAATCATATAGAACTGATGCATATGTATATAGACATCTATGAAATCTCCTGATCAATATTTTATTATAAATAACTTTAAATTCCTTTTAAATTTTAATTACCCTAAGAAAGGAAATATTTTTTGGGGTGTCATTCAAACTCTGCTTTGTGTGTCCTTGGGTTGTGTAAGTGTTAAGAAATTGAGATATACAGTATTATGGTATTATGGTTTGTTACTACTTATACTGTGTGTTAAGCCAAACATGTTAATTTGCATAATTCATTTTCTAAAGTCATTGATTATTGGTTATTTTTACATTACATTACATTTATGGCATTTAGCAGATGCTCTTATCCAGAGCGACGTATAACAAAGTGCATACCCATTAACCAGGGATAAGCGCGCTGAAAGACCCTAGAGGGAAGTACAATTTCAACTGCTACCTGTACAACAAGGATAAGGACCAGGGCCTATTTGATTTTCTCTTTTGTTTATTTATTTATTTATTAATTTATTTTTTAAAACAAACAAAACAAAGCAAAAGTGACCTAACTTAACTAGCCTAACACTGCTTACCTAGCCAAACTAAAAATTCCGATACACAAAAAAATAAATCACAGAAAGACAACAATTAAGGTTCACAGGGAGGTAGGGAGAGACGGGGAGAGGTGCTGCTTGAAGAGGTGCATCTTCAGTTTGCGCTTGAAGGTGGGGAGAGATTCTACAGTTCTGACCTCAACGGGGAGTTTGTTCGTATTTGGGAAGGTTGAAGACCAGACAAGCTGCTGCATTCTGGATAAGTTGGAGGGGTCTGATGGCAGACGCTGGGAGGCCAGCCAAGAGGGAATTGCAGTAGTCCAGGCGGGACAGAACCATCGCTTGGACCAGGAGTTCGGGCGAGTAGGGGGTGAGAAGGGGCAGATTCTTCGTATGTTGTATCGGAAGAACCTGCATGACCGGGTCACCGCCGCAATGTTCTCGGAGAGGGACAGTCTGCTGTCCATCACCACGCCGAGGTTCCTTGCACTGGGCGATGGCATCAGTGAGGTATCCCCTCGGGAAATGGAGAGATCCAGATGGGGAGAGGTATTAGCAGGGATGAATATCATTTCAGTCTTACCTGGGTTGAACTTTAGATGGTGGTTGTCCATCCAGCTCTGGATGTCACTCAGGCAAGCAGAGATACGGGCTGAAACCTGTGTATCAGATGATGATAGATATTTACATTACTATCACCTTCCTGTCAGCTTCAACCAGTCTGGCCCTTCTCCTCTGACTTCACTCATAAAAAACACATTTCTGCCAGCAGAACTGCTACTCAGTGGAAGTTTTTTGTTTTTCACACCATTCTCTACAAATTATAGAGACATGCGTGAAGATCCCAAGAGATACTCAAACCACCCTGTCTGGCACCAACAATCATTCCACGGGCAGAGTCACTCAGATCAAATTTCTTTCCCATTTGGTCTGAAAAAGAACTGAACCTCTTGACCACATCTGCATACTTTTATGCATTTAGTATGATTGGCTGATTAAATATTTGCATTTACAATCTGGGGTACAGGTCTACCTAATTAAGCGGAAACTGAATGTATAATGATAGAATCCAAGCACATATCTATTCATAATTTTAATTATGAAACATATTTCTTCAGGGCCAGAGTCCCAGAGCAGGACAGTAGTGCTGCAGCAGCCCGAGTCTGAGTCAGTGCAGCCAGGAGACTCTGTGACTCTGCAGTGTACAGTACACACTGAGACCTGTGCAGGAGAACACAGTGTGCACTGGTTCAGACCGGGCTCAGGAGAGTCCCCTCCAGGAATCATTCACACCCATGGACACAGGAGTGATGAGTGCCAGAGGAGCTCTGGGACTGTGTCTCCCACACAGAGCTGTGTCTACAACTTCCCCAAGAGGATCCTCAGCCACTCTGATGCTGGGACTTACTACTGTGCTGTGGCCACCTGTGGGGAGATCCTGTTTGGGAACGGGACCAAGCTGGACTTTAAGGGTAGGAACAAAACAGGCACAATAAATTTTGCTTTTAAAAGACATTGAAGACAAAGGAGTTATTGTGCATCTACTGTACATTACAATGTTCACTTACGGACATTCTAATCACGTATTTGTGATCTCCAATCTTGAAAGGTTAATGAAGAATTCTAAAATAGTTTCAGGAAATGAAGCGTTCCTTTATTGCTTGGCGGGAGCTTTGGCGTTGAGTGTGATCCTACATATTGTCCTCGCTCTGAGAAGGAGAAAAAGCAATGTGAACTCCAAAGGTAAGAGACAAATTATCAATGTGTGGTATATGTCATGGGAATTACAAAAAAATTACCTAAAATCGCTTTTGAGCAAAAGGCACTAAAAGAGAGTGCAGAGTAAGCAGAATTTTCTGCCATCCAAAGAACTTAACATATTTTGCAACAGATATGTTCTCTCCATTGAAGCTGAGCCCTATTCCCTGGCGATTATACTATAATGTTAGCATATGTTCTCCCTACAAGTATTGTACTCATTGGGGCAGCAATGTGATGATTATGATGTAATACATGAAAAACTACCACTACCACCACTGCTATGAATAATAATAATAATAATAATAATAATAATAATAATAATAATAATAATAATAATAATAATAACAACAACAATAATAATACAAGTAATAATAATAATAATGAAAAGAAGAAGAACATCTTTCTTATTTGATTATATACTCTTACACTGCATGCATCAGACAACCTGCGGTGGTTTACATTTGTATTTCACTCAAACAGGGGCTGTATCAAACAATCCACTGTTTAAAGAAGACTTGTCCAGCAAAAAGGTACAAATATTACGTTTTTAAGAATCCAAGCCAATTTCTGTGTTGAATTTCCTGGTAAAATGATCATCGGAATGAGGACTAGCCGTATGTGTTGTCTCATGCGTTTCCTTTTAGCATCAAGATGAAGCGATGAATTACGCTGCTTTGACTTTCACCACCAAGAAACCCAAAGTGAGGAGGAAGAAGAGGGAGGAAGAGAGAGAAACTGTTTATTCAGATATGAGTTTTAAAGACCACGACTGAAGCTTTCCATAAGATTTCATCTTCGTCACAGGAATGATCATAATTCATTGAACATTTCTCATTGGCATTGGTGAGCATTGTAATATGTAACTGACATACTGTATGGAACTAAGAGCCTCTTGGATCAGTACTTGTACTTACATTTAAGCAGTTTTTTTAATAAACAAAGTAAAACTTTCAAAAGATGTGGTGCGCTTGTACCCTTGACAAGGCTCTTCATCTGAATGACTTCAGTGTATACTTAGCTATCTAATATGAAACTGTCCCTCGGGGTAAAATACCCACCCTGCCAAACGCCTTTAATGTGATGTTAAACAGAGATGGAAAAGTGAAACATTAGAACTACAAAACAAGGTCAGACTGCAAATGTGTCATCAGTGATTCACTGATTAGAAAGGATCATAGTGTTTTGGAATGTAGTTTTTGAGGTTTGGAAAGAGTCGGTGATAAAAATACATTCTGTTCTAGAGCCATTTATTTTAGGGTTAATAGGCCTAGTTTCTGCTGGGGACAGTAGTGTCATTTCCCAACTCTTTATGAAAGGTCAAATTCTGCCCTGACCTCTTTTTATATAATATCATAGACATCACATACAGCGGTGGTCAAAAGTGGTGCCACCCTGCTCCAATTTCATGTCTTGTTGATTTTATGAGTGAAAAGAAGTCTCATTCTTGCGTAAATACTACACCAAGTCACCCAGCAGAGGATAGCCCGGTTCCTCCTGAGATTTCTCTAACTACTGTTTGGGTGTTTTTCTTCCTACTGGGGGGTTCAGATCAGGGTTTTGACAAATTTTATTTTCTGTTTTCCACGGTAAAGCATCATTGTGACAATGTCTCTGTAAATATGCTCTATAAAAATACATATCTCTGTTGCTGTAATGCACAATTGCTTTTCATGTGGAATATTTTGTTAATGCTTGTATGCTTTGCCAATCCCAGAGTCAGGATATTTAAATATGAAACTTTCCTTTCACAATCCGTCTTACTGTATTGCATTGTATATGTTTTAAATGGTAAATATCTGAATTTATATGGCGCTTTTATCCAAAGCGTTTTACAATTGATGTCGCTCATTCACTAATGGTGATAGACTGCCATGAAATGTGTCTATCAACTCGTCAGGTTAGGTGTCCTGCTCTGCTCTTCGACACACCGAGGGCAAGGGATTGAACCGATAACCCTCCAACTGTCCTTTGACTGTTACAGTACATGTGGAAGACTACTAGTATAACACTGCTGTAGTAGCCATCACACATAAATAAGATGGTAAACATTCAATTGCATGTTATTTTAGCATTAATATATTTCTACATGTTTTTCAAGCGTACTCTTGATTGAATTTGATACATTACATAACAGCTTCAAAAATGCTTCAAACAAGCACCAGCACAAGCAGTTATAAGAGACTATGCTATCAAGAAAGAGTGTGTCAGCCATTGGGGTAAGTTTGTAGGCAACAATTAACTTGTTTCTAAAAAGCTCATAGAAACTGATAGAAATCTTTTACACACGGCTCTCTTTTTCATCAGTAGTACAATGCATTTGTCTGTTTCAGACTGTTCTGTTGTGGTGACAGGGGAGGTTCACTTATTTTCCACCCACAGCCTTATATATTCAGCTTTACTCAGACCAGAGCTACGCAGGAAGACTGACCTGCATTACAGAGCTGTGTTCACACCTCCCTCTCTCAGCACTGAAACCACACTGGCACTCCCCCCTCATGCCTCAGACCACCTTTCCATTTTTCAACTGTCTAGAAAAGAGCGGCTTTAAAACACTGCACAAACATTTCAAAAAAACAATATAAAAAATCTGTCCCTAAGTTTACATTACATTAACGGCATTTGGCAGACGTTCTTATCCAGAGCGATGTACAGTTGATTAGACTATGCAGGAGACAATCCTTCCCTGGAGCAATGCAGGGTGAAGGGCCTTGCTCACTATTGCGGCTACACCACAGAACATGCGTGTCCCAGTCATGTGCCTTCAGCACTACGCTACAGGCTGTTTACAAATATAGTCCCAGAATTGCTGTGACAAAAGGTCAGCATTTCTCTCTGGAATTAAAGAGGACATTTCACATTTCTATTCTATAATCTATTCTATATTCATCATTAGCTTCTTAGTTGCCTTTTGATACACTGCATGGCCATCATGATCCTCTTTTAAAATGTGTGCTGTTCAGAGTTTCACCAGTAGAGAGCAGCACAGCATACTGAATGTATTACGTACAGTAGTTATTACAGGAGTAGTCTCTTCCTGGTTTTAGTCTCTAAAATCCCCCCCCCCCCCCACAAAAAAAAAAAAAATGTTCACAGAAAGCAGTGATGAAGGTTTTTGAAAAGGGATTTTCATGCACAACAGTCTCTCGAGTTTTCAGAGAATGGTGCGAAAAACAAAAAAACCTCCAATGAGTAGCAGTTCTGTAGGCAAAAACCCATTGTTAATGAGAGATGTTGGAGGAGAAGGGCCAGACTGGTCAAAGCTAACAGGAAGGTGACAGTACTGCAAAAAACCACACATTACAACACCGGTATGCAGAAGAGCATCTCTGAACACACAATGCGTCAAACCTCTAAGTGGATAGGCTGCAGTAGCAGAAGACCAATAAGTCTAAAAAATTAAGTCTAATAAATGCCTAATGAAGTGCTCAGTGAGTGTTCCACTTTTACTTGGAATGAGCATCCAAGAAGGCAGAGGGGCTTATATTTCATTTGTGCCAAAACTTATTTACTCAGCCTGGGGTTTGGCAGGATGTGCCCTCATGACTTCTCATCAAAGACATCTAGACAAACACGCAAACATACAGCAGACGTGAAAAAAAAACCCACTGGAAGAAACACATGCACAGAAACACACACACATATATACAAAGGAACATAGATGGACACACACATACACACAGTCACACACACTCACTCACAGTCACACAGACATGCATATGCAGGCACATCGATGCACACACACACACACACACACACACACACACACACAAATACACACAGGCACATCGATGAACACACACACACACACACAAATACACACAGGCACACAGGTACATCGATGCACACACACACACACACACACACAGAAATACACACAGGCACATCGATGAACACACACACACACACAGAAATACACACAGGCACATCGATGAACACACACACACACACAGAAATACACACAGGCACACAGGCACACAGGGACATCGATGCACGTGCACACAGCAACAGTAACAAACACACGCACACACACACACACACACACACACACAAACACACACACTGTGATGCTTCTCCTACTCTGTCTGCTGGGTTCTGCTGGGTTCTGCAGTTTGTTTGTCAGTTTCTTTCAGGAAGCCGGTGTTGGGGTTGCAAGGGTCTTTAGCTGAGGTGGCAAACCTGGGCAAGCCTGGCCCAGCATGCTATATACAGCGGGGTGTAAATATTTGGGCACCACTGGTTTAATGTCCCATACAATTAATCTGTATGTGAGGGGAAGCAAACCTGATCTGTAAATCTGTACTGAGACCTTTCTTTTTTTAAACAACATTGCTTTTTCTTTAAATTGTTTACGGTTTATAATTGATGAAAAAGGAAAAGGGCCCTGAGCAAAAGGTTGGGGATCCTTTTGGATTATTCCTTGTTACTTTTAAAAAAGATGATTACTAAGGCCCAGACCAGGTGATTTACTTGTTAGGGCTTCAGTGAGTTTAGTGCATATAACTCCGGGGCTGAACTTTTTAATCTGAAGTAATTCTAGAGGCTAATGTTCGAAGGTCAGTATAGACACTGATGTGGAAGAGAGGGTGGGTATTCCAGCCAGACAATGATCCAAAGCATACCTCAAAATCAACCATGAAGTACCTCCAGGAAAAAAAAAAAATTAATCTGTGGAAAGATCCCAAAAATGCCAGGAGGCCAAGGGATATTTCTGAGCTAGAGTTGTTCTGCCAGGATAATTGAAAGACTCCTAGCTGTCTACAAGAAGTGTTTGCAAGCTGTTATATTTGGAGTACTAACTGAGAGGGTTCCCAAATTCGTTTTATTTCTTCTTTTTTTTATATGTAAAAAAAAATGTAAAAAATTTAAATAAAAAGCCACTTGCTTTAGATTTTGAAGAAATGTGTCATGTTTAACTTTGTACCACTTGGAGGTCAGGTTCGCTTCGATTCACCAAGATATTAATTGCAAGGCTTTTTTACCAAGGATGCCCAAATTTTTGTATATGACTGTAATGTGGCCAGTAGTGGGCTCAACTGGTTTTGTTTAATGAATTATGATCATCTTATGAGAGGAAAGCTGGGCTCAAGCACCACCAACATTTACAGGAGCACCAACTTGGGAAATGCAATGGCAGCCATTTTGCACCAGAATGCTCACCACACGTCAGCTAAGGTGGAGAGGAGAGATATTTATTTGTTGCCAATTAAATCAGGGGATGATTAGGTGGCAGGCTGAGAGAGCCAGGTTGGAAATTTACTCAACACTTGCTCTTTGCTCTTTGTCATGGGACCTCTGTGAGTCAGGACTTATCTGAAAGACGGCATCTCCTAGAGCATAGTGTCCCCATCGCTACACAGGGGCATTTCTTTGACCAGAGAGAAGAATGCCTCCTACTGGCTCCAACACCACTTCCACTAGAAACTTAGTTTTCCCAGGAGATCTTTTTGAGTTTGAGTTTGTTCTCTTTTTTGCATACAGACACCTACACACACCTACACACACAGTTGCTATGCAGGGCTCTGTCTGATCAGCTGAGCCGTCTGAGGAAGGCCAGCTTTGCTGGTGGATGTGGAGCCACTGGTTCAGTGAAAGACTGACCTAACCGTCTTTTGGTTAAAATACTAAACTAAATGCTGTTCTTGTCCTCTGAATTGATCTTCTTCTAATGAAGTTGTTACGGTACATTTTCAGTAAGAAAAAAGGCACTCAAAACCAATCGCGGATTCATAAATGGCAAAACAGGTAGATTTAGTTTCAAGGTTATACAGCCTGAGTTCAATAGCCAGCAAACAGAAGTAACACAGACAAGGCAGTGAAGGCGACAGGCGCTGGTCAGAAACTGGGAAGACAGGGCACTGCAGAACAGACAGAACAAGGTCCAGAGCCAGCGAGAGTTGAAACCAAGAAGTCAGTCCAATGGGGCAGGAACGGGGAAAGAGCGGGAAGGAGGAAAGGAGGCTGACTGCTGGAGAGAGGAGGGGTAAGGAACCGGGAACACAGGAGCAGGACACAGGAACACAGGAACAAGTAAGCCTTGCACAGGAACAGCTAAGTCGTGACACAGGAAACAGGAAACAGGAGAACCCCCGCTGGAGCATATGGCAAGCAGGAGGCAGGGCACATAACAATCTGGCAGGGAACAGAAGGAAAGAGACAGACGATATACACACGTAACGAGACACAATGGGAACTTTTACTTAGTTCTTTTTATTTGCTAACCCAAAAAGCACGGTTCATGCTCAACACTTGCAGAACAGACAAGGAGCATGTTTTTTAGGCATTCAACTTGAGAGCGCGCCAAATGCACAGGGTGGTGCTATTTATCCTGGCACGCTCAGCCAATCCTTATCCAAGGGCAAAGGTTATCCAATCATTAATTAATACATCTTTACTGTTGCTTACAGTATATAACACATTACATTGTCTGAGTTAATTCACAAACCCTGATACTTTAGGCAGGAACAAAATGGAGTCAGTGGAATGTCCTGGCAGGGGTCACGTAACACGGATTGAAATGCAGTTTCCAATGTTACATTACATTACGTGGAATTTAGCAGACGCTCTTATCCAGAGCGACGTACAACAAAGTGCAAATCAATCACAAGAACAAGTGCAAAAGTAGACCTGAGAGGACAGTACATTTCCGAGTCCTAGTGTAAACATACAGAAATTCAGAACCCTTGAAGAGTACAATCAACATTCAAACTAGCATACCACTGTTGGCAGTTAGAATACAACAACAGCCAATAAAAACAACAATACAATACAAGTAACGATATCTATACATAAGTGTCATTACGGTCTAAATGTGTGTTTATACTCTATGTACTGTAAAATATTTCACACTTCATGCAGATTTCAGCATGTTTACAATACGTAATAAACAAATGTATTACTGTTAATAGACCCCGATTAACCAGAATGGTCTGTTATGAACAAATTCTCCTTTACAATGACGACCTCACTGGTTTTTGTTTTTTTTGCCTGTTGCACTGAGAGGGTTTTTTTGTGGATCTTCATCACATAGTAATCTGTTTGAACAACCAATAAAAACTGCCCCTGACTTGTGACCTCCTACTGGAAAATGATCAGCTCAAGTCCTCCTACTCTGTACACTTTGAGTTTTACAGTGCAGGGTACAACAGGGTCTCAACCAAAGGAGAGACTCAAGGACAGAAGAGCTCAGATCCAGCGATGGCAGCCCTCTGTGTTATTCTTGTGTTTTTCAGCAAAGTGTGTAAGTTTATTACTATTATTACCTTATCAGCCAGTTCCTTAGTATTTTCATTACCAGTGAAGTTGAAATATTGCTTTCTGTGTTTCAGATGGCCATCTTGGAAGCATAGTTCAACCTTACGCACTGGTGACAGCTCAGCTTGGAGACACCGTGACTCTCCCATGTTTATTATATCTTGAGAAAGAATCGCCAAATTTCAGCTGGATGAAACAATCTATTGGACAGAAGCCTCAGATATTAGCAAGGACATGGAACTATCAAACAGAAGCTACATTTTTCAATGAGTTTGAAAACAGTAAACGTCTTAGTGCTCAGATAGCAAATGAGACCTTTAACCTGACTGTCTCACATGTAGAGCTGTCAGATTCAGCCACATACTACTGCGCTATTACACGTTTCCGAGACATGAGCATTGGAGATGGAACTACTTTAATGGTGCTGAGTAAATATGAAACTTAATTCCTTTTTCCAAAGCCTATTGTAATTGTAAATCGTCATTCTATAGCAGGGGTAACCAAACCATCTTTCTGATGCAACCATTACACACCCCGCACGTAAAAGCTATTGGTACATTTATTTGAAGAAAGCCACAGAAAAAAAGAAGAATTTATTAAATTCATTAAACAAAAGCGCTCAAGAAAAATAAAATGGTGACAGAAATGTAATGAAAAATGCACCGCTTCAACTTTAAATGTGACACTCAAATGTTTTACCGCATACAGGTATATCACAGTTTTTGTGATATTTCACTGAAAAGCAGATCTTTAATTTGTTATTTGCACAACGGTGGTGACTGAAAATGATTGGGTACACTATTTTATCATGTTTTTAACACTCCCATTCTGTTAAACCATCAGTATATGCTCAGCCTAAGTACAAAATAGCAGTACCTGTGCTTTTTCCGCCAAAATAAAAAAGAAAGTTATTATATAGAAAAGAAAGTTATTATATAGATTGATAAAGACTGAATGCAACATAAAAATAGAAACCATTACCAATTTCAAGCCTGTAGGATCATTCGATCATTTACATTATGTTAATAACTATAGAAAACAAAACCAAGCCATTGTCATTGCCAAATAACTAAAATCTTGTAGCTTTTACATTTTTTAACAATTAAAAAAGCAGGTACTAGCTTCACTGTATCTTGGTGATCCTTTTCCTAGAGATATTAACTGTTTCTGCTATGATGGAAAAAATGATTGATAAACTATCAACTAAAATACAATAGTTGTGCAGTTAACAACCTTAGTACATAGTGGTGTTTTTTTATTTTTTATATTATAATTTATAGTGTCCAATGGACAATATAGTGCTGGATTTTCACTCAGACAAAATGCATTTGCTGATGCTTAACTAGTGGTAAAGAGAGGGGCAACAGCCTTATCTTACAGTTATCGCTCACCTCTTCGGCATCTTCTACTCCTCCACTTGTAAGCGCCTCCTCAACCGTCAGTTGCTTTACAGTTTTAACCTTTCATGTTTTTTGTGTCTAAGATTCTGAGATTATAGACTGGGGGCTGTTCCATCACTGGTGTAACACATTACACACACACACACACATTATATTGACAAAATGTATTGATAAGAGATTTGTAATTTAATAATAAAAGTAATTGACACTGATAATTGCATTGATCCTGTACCCATAGACAAATAATTCTTATGGGAACAACAAAAAATGCAATTAACAGTATAGATGTGAAAATGAAAAACAGGCCTTAATACATCTTAACCTGTATAACCTGAAATACTACAAGTCATATCTATATAGAAACCTACAGAACAGCCCCCAAGGGGCAACTTGTATTGATTGTAATGAGTGCTAACTTTTGACAGGGCCAGAGTCCCAGAGCAGGACAGTAGTGCTGCAGCAGCCCGAGTCTGAGTCAGTGCAGCCAGGAGACTCTGTGACTCTGCAGTGTACAGTACACACTGAGACCTGTGCAGGAGAACACAGTGTGCACTGGTTCAGACCGGGCTCAGGAGAGTCCCCTCCAGGAATCATTCACACCCATGGACACAGGAGTGATGAGTGCCAGAGGAGCTCTGGGACTGTGTCTCCCACACAGAGCTGTGTCTACAACTTCCCCAAGAGGAACCTCAGCCTCTCTGATGCTGGGACTTACTACTGTGCTGTGGCCACCTGTGGGGAGATCCTGTTTGGGAACGGGACCAAGCTGGATGTTGAGGGTAAGCCTTAAATATTAATTAATTCATTCATTCATTATCCTAACCCGCTTATCCTGAACAGGGTTGCAGGAGGGCTGGAGCCTATCCCAGCATACATTGGGCGAAAGGCAGCAATACACACTGGACAGGTCGCGAGTCCATTGCAGGGCACATACACCATTCACTCACACACTCATACCTACGGGCAATTTAGACTCTCCCATCAGCTAGACCTGCATGTCTTTGGACTGTGGGAGGAAACCGGAGTACCCTGAGCAAACCCACGCTAACACGGGGAGAACATGTAAACTCCACACAGAGAGGCCCCGACCAACCGGGATTCGAACCCAAGACATCCTTGCTGTGTGGTGGCAGTGCTGCCCACGGCACCATCCGTGCCGGCCAGCTTTAAATCTACAGTATTTAAATCCAGTATACAGTTTTTACAGTAATCCTACTTCAAAAAGTGCATATGCATGGACTAATGCTATTTCACCCAGGAGTTGTGACCATCCTTTCCTGGCTGTCCATCCTGAGGACTGGGGTTCTTTTTGGTGCTGTGATGATATGTGTCATCATCTACCGTTTCAGAAGGCCAAGCTAAGATCAGAACGTAAGCTGCATACATACTTAAACAGTGTACAACTGCAAGCCCATGAACTGTTTTTAGTGCATACTGCATTGTATTACAAGGGGCTAACACAGTATGGTCAGGCTGTATGATATTCCTGTGTTCAACATTTGCCTTGGGGACCTCTGCACAGTAGTATGGACTGTTAAATCAACTCCATTCTCAGATTTTGACTTGATTTGAGTAACATTGAGTAATATTGACCCCATTTACACACATTTTCACGCCTAACAATTACAAAAGGAAAATAATAAAACTAATAATAATAATTATTATTATTATTATTATAATAATTATACTCATCATCATCATTTCTCATTTAAAAAATCACTGCATTCATTATTTTGTATTTTTACTTTTTATTTTACTCAAACAGGAGCTGCATCAAAACCTAAAATAAAAAATTTCTCCTGTGAATATACTGTATTCATATGTGCTGAAATCATAAGTGCGTTTCCTTTTAGCATCAAGATGAAGCCATGAATTACGCTGCTTTGACTTTCACCACCAAGAAACCCAAAGTGAGGAGGAAGAAGAGGGAGGAGGAGAGAGAAACGGTTTATTCAGGTGTGACGTTTAAAGACCACGAGCTTTCCATCAAAATTCATCTTCATCACAAGGATGATCACAATTGATCAAACATGTCCTCCTTCACATCGGTGCACATTACAGTATATGAGCTGTAAACTGTAAATTTTCCTTTAAAAACAAAAAGACTCTCTTGGAGCTGTGCTTATTCTTAAATGTTTTTTCAAAGAAACAAATTAAAACTTCAAAAATTGTACAATGATGTGCTTACATTTTAAACATTGTGTAGTCTTAAGATTCCGCATACTCCCCCTGCCTAAGGGTAAAAAATGGCCCACTTTCACTCAACCCCTCAACCCCGAATGTATTTTGCATGAAGAAACAATCTGTCACTCATCACAAACTTTGTCATCAAATTTTAAGTTGAAAAAAGAACAGTTAGGGAGTTTTATTTGCTATTAAACATAGTGGTTGGTCATTTTTCACCCTTAAGACAACACAAGGTTTAAATGTCGTTCAATGTTGCTAAATCTTACACAGTTTAGGGCGGCAGTGTAGTGCAGTGGTTAGGGAAGAGGAGGTGAGTCTCATTCAGGTCATGTACTGCGTTTGTACCTTTGAGAAGGCTGTTAACGTGAATGACTTCAGTGTATATTTAATATGAAACTGTACACATGTAGAATTGTGGAAGTCACTCTGGGTAAAAGAGCCTACTAAACGCCAGTAATGTGATCTTAAACAGAGATGGAAAAGTGAAACATTAGGACGACAAAACAAGATCAGACTGCTAATGTGTCATCAGTGATTCACTGATTAGAAAGGAATGTAGTTTTTGAGGTTTGGAAAGAGTCGATGATAAAAATACATTCTGTTCTAGAGCCATTTATTTTAGGGTTAATAGGCCTAGTGTCTGCTGGGGACAGTAGTGTCATTTCACAACTCTTTATGAAAGGTCAAATTCTGCCCTGACCTCTTTTCATATAATATCATAGACATGAAATACAGTGGTGTGCAAACATTCAAAGATTGAGGATCGGTTCAACTAACTAACTTTACCGGGTATAGTAGCTCAACCCATGTCCCCCCTTTCATGCCAATGCCCAGCCATGTACTACTTGAGTGTTTTTATTCCTGCTGGGACGGTTTTTGTTGGTGGGGGTGGTCTTTTTCTGGCTCCACTGCCAAGCATCTTTATGAAAATGCCTCTGTAAAATAGTCTATACAAATAAAATATGATATATTTCTATGAAGTTTAATGCAGAATTATTTGTAATGGTAAATATTGTTCATGCTTTTTTCTTTGATATTTCCATAGATCAGACAGTCAGGGTAAATACATAATTCCTATCACAATCCACCTTACTGTATAAATACTGTCATTTTAAGTTTTACAGGGATATTTACTCCACATACAGCAGGGAGGCATGTGGAGATAATGTATCTTTGCACATCCACACCAGCGGTGCGTCTGGCATACAGTACAAAATCTGCCACTTCTAAGCCAGGGTCACTGTGAATCTGTGTACTCTTCTGCATGTTTTACTGAACATGCTTTCTGAAGACAAGGCCTCCTGCAGCCAGAGCCCTCTCTGTACTTTCAATAGCCAAAGCACTTCCTGTATGCACAGCGACAGCTTTCTTGTGCTCTCAGTTATCGATGCTGCACAGAGAACTGGACGCATTTTCTGACTGACTCAGTGGCATATACCTTCCTGTGTTCACCGGGTCTTATAATCTAGAGAAAAAAGAAAGAGTAATGCCCTTACCCAGAATGGACTTTAGTAAAGTATTTACCTTAGAGAGCTGAGCATGATTATAACATCCTTTGAGTCTTACTCTTCATGTGCAAAATTACTGGTATAAGACTGGTGTAATGGCCATCACACATAAATAAGATGGCAAACATTTCAATTGCATGTTATTTTAGTGTTAATACATTTCTACATGTTTTTGAACATACTCTTGATTGCATTTCATACATTGAACTATAACACATAAAGAAATGTCACAGAGTCAAACTCATTAGACTGCAGAAACTGTACTCAGCTAAGCCAACTGGTCTTTCACTCCAGGTTAACTTATACCAGTGCTATAGGAGATTGTGAAAGAGTGTGTCTGCCATTGCGGTAACTTTGATTCCAGATGTGTCCGACACTTTAAAAATTAATCCTGCTTCTAGGTAGCTCATAGAAACTGCAACAAAGCATTTATATTCACACATTTATAAAAACTCTGACCTAAACCCCCATAAGAGCAAGCCTAGGGCACTAGTGGCAAGAAAAAAAACTCCCTGCTGACAGAAGTTCATCCCAAGGAACTTGATTCTGGTTGCTTGGATGGATCCAGACTGAAGGGGGAGCCCATCCTCCTCAGTGCTTCTGCTGCTGAAAATCACCCAAAAATACACAATACATTTTTATGTTTTTTAGGATGATCTGGAGAGAGAATCTGACTTTTTGACTAAATGCCACCCTAGTAAAATGGTGACAGTAAAAAAAGCAGGCAGTAAATGTCACATGGACATACCTATTGCTGATACACTGCCTGTGTTGAGATCAAGTGTACTCTTGATTGAATTGAAGCATAACAGCTTCAAAAATGCTTCAAAAAAGCACCAGCACAAGCAGTTATAAGAGACTATGCTATCAAGAATGAGTGTGTCAGCCATTGGGGTAAGGGTGTAGGCATAAATGAACTTGTTTCTAAAAAGCTCATAGAAACTGACAGAAATCTTTTACACACAGCTCTCTTTTTCATCAGTAGCACAATGCGTTTGTCTGTTTCAGACTGTTCTGTTGTGGTGACAGGGGAGGTTCACCTATTTTCCACCCACAGCCTTATATATTCAGCTTTACTCAGACCACAGCTACACAGGAAGACTGACCTGCAGTACAGAGCTGTGTTCACACCTCCCTCTCTCAGCACTGAAACCACACTGGCACTCCCCCCCCATGCCTCAGACCACCTTTCCATTTTTTCAACTGTCTAGAAAAGAGCAGCTTTAAAACACTGCACAAACAACATTTCAAAATACAATTAATGAAAAATCTGTTCCTGCATAAATTGTGCTTAAATTCTAGTGACAATAGATTGGTATTGCCCTCTATAATTAAAGAGGGCTTTTAACTTTAATATTCTGTATTCATCATCATTCACATGTTTTCTTCTAAAATGTGTGCAATGTAAAACTTTTCAGAATGTCACTATTTTGGTCTGACTATGCTGTTTTAGACAAATGTTTTAAGCTTGTGTGCAGATTTCTGATATACTGCGTGCAATGATGAATATAATTTTCAAAATTTTCATAAAATCCTGAGACCTGCTTGCTGGAAGAATGCTTGGCTCTGTGGTTTGGTCTCTCTGGCCATTGACTCAAAACAAAACAAAACCCTTGTGCTCCGCCTTTGTGGTTTCCATAGCATGCACCTCTCTCTATCTTTCTTTCTCTCTTCTTTCTGCTCTCTCTCTCTTTCTCACTTCCTCTCTTTATTTTTGGTTTCTTTGTTTCTTTTTTTTTGGTTTTGAGGTGGTTTTCAAGGCAATTTTGGATGATTGTGTGTTTCAATAAAGGAACATCAAAAGTCTCTCCCTCTTCTTTCTGCCCTCTCTCTTTCTCTATCTCTCATCTCCTACAGTCCTTCACACAGAACTATGCATGCTCTTTTCAGATGAACAGTAATTACATGCATTTTTTTTTACTGCAATAATAAATCTTAGACATCCTTATGGATTTTAGAATGATTGTTATTAAGATGATTATTTTAATGTCTTGTAATGTTCCTGTATTTGTCCTGTGTGTATTCATGTTTATTCTTGTTATTTATTCATTTTTGAAACTGGTTAGTGTTCTCATTTGTCATCCCCTGTTTTGTCTGTGTCTGAATGTTTACCAGTCTAGTCACTCCCCTGTCTGCATGTCCCACTATTCGGGTGGTTACGGTAGTTTTCGGATTTTCAACATTCCTTCTAAAACTCGCGATTCTTACTTCCTGCTTTTTCTTGGTCGTTAAATGTTGTAAAGCACGATTCTTACTAACTACTACTAATCTAGGTTTTGTACAGTACTAATCCGATTAATACACTTACTGTCTGTCTAACTAACTAACTAACAATCACTTTTATTGGGTAGTTTAGAAATATTCATGTAACTAACTCACTAACGCAATCTCTTAGTATTTCTGCACTGTTCTGTAACTCCGCCTCCCTATGCTATCCCTGATTACTAGTTTAGTTTCAGCGAAGTGTTCACACCTGTCTCTAACTATCACTACGTCTTCAAACTATGCAAATGTCTACTCCCTAATCCGGAGCCGTATGTTTTACATGTTTTGTTACCTGCATCCCGTCCGCGTTTTCGTCTCCCTCCCGTTATTATGTTATTACCCTATTATGTTTCCCCACCTGTTGTCTATTTGTTTAGCCCACCTTTTTCCCAGCCCCGCCTAGATTGTCACCTTCCCTCATGTATTTAAACCTCAGTCTCTGCATTGTTCTTTGTCAGAACGTTGATCAGTTTTAGTGCCGAATACTTCGTAAGCCCAACTCTTGAGATTCTTGATAGACACCCCTTTGCCTTTTGATTTCCGAGCCTGCCTTGCCCTTTTGTTCCGTTTGCCTTTCTGCTTTTCTGCGTTTGGGTTCTCAGAGCCGTACATAACATGTCTACCTGGTGTTTCATCTCTCTCTCTCTCTCTCTCGCTCTCTCAGAATCCCCCTCCCCCTATTTCAACGCAGACTAAAAACACACTGTTTCAAACTGTAACTTAGTCCTCCCTCCTGATCCCCCCGCCTTTCCGATATCCCAATAAAATTGCACTTACAATGAGTGTATGTTTTGTTTGCAACAGCACTTCATGTGTATTTTACTAGTTATGGATGTGATGCTTTAGCTTGTGGAATAACCTATGCACTTGTACGTCGCTTTGGATTAAAAGCCTCTTCCAAATGACTAAAATGTAAATCTCTCTCTCTCTCTCTCTCTCTCTCTCTGTCTCTCTCTCTCTCTCTCTCTCTATGCTCTTTTCAGATGAACATTAATTACACTCTTTTTTTTTTTTTTTGTTCAACTGCAATCGTAAATCTTAGACATCCTTATGGATTTTATAATGATTGTTATTAAGATTATTATTTTAGTGTCTTCCTGGTGCTTCACTGATACAGGGCCAGTGAGATGAAAGAGGAAGTCCCCATAATGGCGGCCATTGTGATGTCATCAAGTGTCAGACCCTCAGGCCTCTGATGACGACACATGTGCTTTGTCATGGACAAACTGCATTATGGGTAGAAGTTATTTCTGTTTCATTGATTATGCTTGTTCAGAAAATGCTATGTTTTTGAATTATGATTACAAAATCCTCAAACTACTGGCAGCTCACCCTGGTTTCAGTGTAAAATTACAGCCTGAGCAATGTTTTTGCCAAATGAGAGACGTTCACTCAGTGATCACTTTAGGCAGACCTGTAAACCAGCGTGTTAATGCAAATATTTCAAATATTTATGTGGCAACAACTGAATGCATAAAAGCATGCATTGAATGGTGCATCCAGTGAGCAGTAGTTCTGCGGGCTGAAACTTTGTTAATGAGAGAGGTCAGTAGAGAAAGGCCAGAAACCACACTTTACAACAGTGGTATGCAGAAGAGCATCTCTGAACACACAACGCATCATAACTCCAAATGGACAGGCTACAACAGCAGAAGACTTATGTCTAAAATGCCTAATAAAGTGCCAGCTGTGTGTATATTCAATGACAGTGTTCATTCCAGGGTTCATTGAAATGTAATTTCAATTGTAATAGGGTTGTAATAGGGTTGTCCTGACCCTAGTTTTGTCTTTTAGAATTTGGAAAGTGGAACCTGCAGTCCTCTCCCGGTAAACCTAACTCAGGACATCCTGCATGATCATTTATAGTGAATAGGATCAAAACTGTTATCAACATTACTGCGATGTACCCTGATTCAGAACTGCATGAAAATTCACCCCTGGGCAACTGCAGCAGGATGTGAAATTAAACACCCTGGAAAACCTCACTTCCTGTTTCAGCAAAGTAGGTCTACTAGGGCCAACATGCTCTGCAAGGCCTTTTTGTCCTCGGCCATCAACCGTGAGACAGAATATTTCATATCAAACTCTTTATTTAAATGAGTAGGTTTTTCAAAGGCATCTGATGAAGGAGGTGCCAACAACACATATGGCTTCCTCCTCTTCCTTTCCACAGCAGGGAAATTCGGAAGCACGGATAGTGCCTGCAGGACCAGGAGAAACTTCAGCACCCTGCTCCTCAAGCCGGGACAGCCCACTTTCAGATACAAAACCCAGGGATCACATGAGGTACCGAAACAAGCCTTTGGCCCATTTAAACTCTTGTGTTCTTGGGAAAGAATGGGGTCCTTACCATTCACTCAAGACCCAGGAGCCCAAAGTGAACTTTCATACATGTCCAGTGGCAGTGATACAGGTGCAGTGCCACCAGGGCCCCTGGTTTGGGAGGGCCCATGGGCACTGGGGCCCCTGGTTTGGGAGGGCCCATGGGCACTGGGGACCGTGGTTTGGGAGGGCCCATGGGCACTGGGGACCGTGGTTTGGGAGGGCCCATGGGCATCGGGGCCCCTGGTTTTGGAGGGCCCATTGGCACTGGGGCCCCTGGTTTGGGAGGGCCCCTGGGCACTGGGGCCCCTGGTTTGGGAGGGCCCATGGGCACTGGGACTCATCATCATTTCTGCCCAAGTTAAACACAAGAAGATTGAGGATCGGTTCAACTAACTAACTTTACCAAGTATAGTAGCCCAACCCATGTCCCCCCTTTCATGCCAAAGCCCAGTCATGTGCCTTATGCACCCACATAAATCTCAGGTCATGACTGGGGTTGTGCTTCCAGGTCAAAAGACACAGGATTCCTCATTCACAGCAATGGCAAACACAGGTTCCTCATTCATTGCTTTAGTGTGAAAGAGGTATTAGATAATACCAGTTTGCCTCCCAGAGAGGCAGTTCTTGAACTCAGTTTCAGAACATGCCTCCCCCTCACAGACAGAGAAGCCTAACAGACTCATGGGCATGACAGCATGTTGGCTCTGCTTCCACCATGCAGCACACCTCTCTGTATACCTTTCTACCACAACTGTTTCCACTTTTTACCTTTGTTGTAAAATTAAACGTTTTTCTTCCACTACAACCGCACTACCTCTTGCCTCATCTGTGCCATGTGCCCATAGTGCGGCATGACATACAAACACACACGTTCACAAATGTGCACACACACACACAAACACACACACATATACACATACACATGCACAAACGTGCACACGCACACACATATACACACACACATGCACAAACGTGCAAACACATGCATATACACACACACACACACAAACACATGCACAACTGTGCACACACACACATACACACACACAGGCACAAATGTGCACACACACACATACACACACACAGGCACAAATGTGCACACACAAACACACACAAATGTGCACCCACACGTATACACACATGCACAAACATGCACACACACATAGACACACCCACAAACACGCACTAACGCACAAATGTGCACAGACACATACACAAACGTGCACCCACATACACATACATTCATGAACCTCTACACAGACACACACACACACATAAACACATATAGGCACACACACACATACACACATAAACGTTGTCGCCCAAAAGATGTTTGAACAGCCAATAATATCTGCCCCTGACTTGTGACCTCCTACTGGAAAATGATCAGCTCAAGTCCTCCTACTCTGTACACTTTGAGTTTTACAGTGCAGGGTACAACAGGTTCTCAACCAGAGGAGAGACTCAAGGACAGAAGAGCTCAGATACAGCGATGGCAGCCCTCTGTGTTATTCTTGTGTTTTTCAGCAAACTGTGTAAGTGTATACTTCTTTCTGACTTATTGACCAAAATCATTTTACAATCATTTTAAGCAGTGTACAGAGAGTACACAGAGAATGGTGGGTGTTTCTGCTTTGTTTTTCCCCCCATTGTCAGTGAAGTTGAAATATTGCTTTCTGTTGGATTCCAGGTGGTCTGCTTGGGCAGAGTGTAGTTCAGCCCAACGCTGTGGTGACAGCTCAGCTTGGAGACACCGTGACTCTCCCGTGTTTCTGTTCTGATATGGAAGGAGCGGGCATGATCAGCTGGATAAAGCACCCACTTGGACAGAAGCCTCAGCCTGTTGCAAAGATGGTGAACTATGAAACAGATGCTGTGTTTTTCAATAAGTTTAGAAACAGTACACGTCTCAGTGCTAAGGCAGCAAAGGGAAGCTTTAACCTGACTGTCTCAAATGTAGAGCCATCAGATTCAGCAACATACTACTGCACTTTTATTCACTTCTTTGGTGAAGTCAGCTTTGGAAATGGAAGTACATTAATAGTGACGGGTAAGTATGAATTATTTTTTTCCATAGCTTAACTTGTCGAAATTGTCATTTGTCATTCTATGTTATGAATTGAAGTTATGCTTCTTTTTTCCAATACTTAAGTATTGGTTCAATTTATCTGACAAAAACACTCTGAAGTAAAAGAAATATAATAAAAAGATAAAAAAATATAATAAAATTGATATTTAGCGTATGAACTGTTTATGGTGATGCTCTCGCCAAAAGCAGAGCTGCCATTTGCTGTACATCTTAAAGGCTACGTTTATATACTCACTGAGCACTTGACTAGACCTTTTTTAGACTTAATACGTCTTCTGCTGGTGTAGCCTGTCCATGTAGAGGCTTCACATGTTGTGTTCAGAGATGCTCTTCTGCATACCACTGTTGTAATGTGTGGTTATTAATGTGAGACCAAGGGGGTAACATCGTGCAGTTCTCAGTTTTACAGAATACTTAAAAACCCTGTGTTTGATTCAATTTTGGTCAAAAATGAGATAAACGCAGATTTGGAAAATTCAAATACTCATCTATCGTTCAGCTATGAATCCATGACACGTCACAATGAGAAAATATGAAAAATAAAAATATAAAATCTCCCCGGGTCCGGTCGGGTCCTGTTGGTTCTCCACATTGTTCTTTGCTGGTGCATCAGCTGTAGGCCATTGTTTCTTTGCACATGAAATCAATCACTCAAAATGCATTCACTGAAATTGCCATAGTGACGAAGATGTTGAAGATTTGTGGGATTAATTATTGTGACTAATTCAGAATCGGATGACTGATTACTCTTATTTTGTGATGTACATTGTATGATGATGTATGATGGTTTGCATGCTGTATATAACAAAGAAGCTTTACATTTTTTGAATAGAAAAAGAAAGCATTCAAAACTGATTGAAGAAATTGCTTTTCTTTCTGGTTTATCTTATCAAGTTTCAGTGTGTGCAGTGTGTCCCTGTTATCTTTTGTAGAGTTATTAACCATTTCTACTGAAGTGGAAAACATTGAAGCATTAAAAATGAATTGCTTCATTTGAATATAATTTTTAAAATGTATTTAATACAATGGTTTAATTTCTAGTATAGTAAAATGCATGTAGTTAATCAATAGTCTTTTTAACATATCATTGCTTCTCGACATGATCATTTCTAGTGCACAAACTGCATCTGAATCACACATATGTGCAAAAACATGCTGCACTTTATATTATAATCGGTGGAGTCATCTTCAGCTCTCTGTATAACGTACAATAATACAAAGCCAGACTGCATTTATATGTAAACCTTACACAGTGGAATCCAAAGGACAATTCTGTACTGAGTGTAATGAGTGCTAACTTTTGACAGGGCCAGAGTCCCAGAGCAGGACAGTAGTGCTGCAGCAGCCCGAGTCTGAGTCAGTGCAGCCAGGAGACTCTGTGACTCTGCAGTGTACAGTACACACTGAGACCTGTGCAGGAGAACACAGTGTGCACTGGTTCAGACCGGGCTCAGGAGAGTCCCCTCCAGGAATCATTCACACCCATGGACACAGGAGTGATGAGTGCCAGAGGAGCTCTGGGACTGTGTCTCCCACACAGAGCTGTGTCTACAACTTCCCCAAGAGGATCCTCAGCCTCTCTGATGCTGGGACTTACTACTGTGCTGTGGCCACCTGTGGGGAGATCCTGTTTGGGAACGGGACCAAGCTGGATGTTGAGGGTAAGCTTTAAATATTAATCAATTAATTAATTAATTCATCATCCGAACCCGCTTATCCTGAACAGGGTTGCAGGGGGGCTGGAGCCTATCCCAGCATACATTGCGTGAAAGGCAGGAATACACCCTGGACAGGTCGCCAGTCCATCGCAGGGCACACACACCATTCACTCACACACTCATACCTAAGGGCAATTTAGACTCTCCCATCCCATTTAGACTCATCCCATCCCGGCCGACCGGGATTCGAACCCAGGACATCCTTGCTGTGAGGTGGCAGTGCTGCCCACAGCACCATCCATGCCGCCCAGCTTTAAATATACAGTATTTAAATCCAGTATACATTATTTACAGTAATCCTACTTCAAAAAGTGCATA
The DNA here is from genome assembly GCF_963514075.1 of Conger conger. Lineage (NCBI taxonomy): Eukaryota > Metazoa > Chordata > Actinopteri > Anguilliformes > Congridae > Conger > Conger conger. Next base: position 73,445 of record NW_026890284.1, on the reverse strand, counting down.
TGCATGGATTAATGCTATTTCACCCAGGAGTTGTGACCATCCTTTCCTGGCTGTCCATCCTGAGGACGGGGGTTCTTTTTGGCGTTGTGATGATATGTGTCATCATCTCCCGTTTCAGAAGGCCAAGCTAAGATCAGAACGTAAGCTGCATACATACTTAAACAGTGTACAACTGCATGCCCATGAACTGTTTTTAGTGCATACTGCATTGTATTACAAGGGGCTAACACAGTAGGGTCAGGCTGTATGATATTCCTGTGTCTAACATTTGCCTTGGGGACCTCTGCACAGTAATATGGACTGTTAAATCAACTCCAGATCAACTGTCAGATTTTAACTTGATTAGAGTAACATTGAGTAATATTGACCCCATTTGCACATATTATTACAAAAGAATAATAATATAATCATAATAATAATAACAATTATAATAATAATAATAATCATTATTATTATTATTATTCTCATCATCATTTCTCATTTGAAAAATCACTGCTTTAATTATTTTGTTATGAATTTCCTTTTTATTTTACTCAAACAGGGGCTGCGTCAAAACGTAAAATGGACCATTTCTCCGGAAAATATACTGTAATCATATGTGCGTTTCCTTTTAGCATCAAGATGCAGCGATGAATTACGCTGCTTTGACTTTCACCACCAAGAAACCCAAAGTGAGGAGGAAGAAGAGGGAGGAAGAGAGAGAAACGGTTTATTCAGGTGTGAGATTTAAAGACCACGAGTGAAGCTTTCCATCAAAATTCATCTTCATCACAAGGATGATCACAATTTATCAAACATGTCCTCCTTCACATCGATGCACATTACAGTATATGAGCCGTAAACTGTAAATTTGCCTTTAAAAACAAAAAGAGTCTCTTGGAGCTGTGCTTATTCTTAAATGTTTTTTCAAATAAATGAAATAAAACTTCAACCCTAGTGTAGTCTTATGATTCTGCATACTCCCCTTGTCCTTAGGGTCAAAAATGGCCCACTTTCACTGAACCCCTCAACCCCAAATGTATTTAGCATGAAGAAACAATCTGTCACTCATCAACTTTGTCATCAAATTTAAAGTTGAAAAAAGAACAGTTTTATTTGCTATTAAATACAGTGGCGGGTCATTTTTCACCCTTAAGACAACACAAGGTTTAAATTTCGTTCAATGTTGCTAAATCTGACACAGTTTAGGGCGGCAGTGTATTGCAGTGGTTAGGGAAGAGGAGGTGACTTTCATTCAGGTCATGTTCTGCAAGAAGGCTGTTAACTTGAATGACTTCAGTGTATATTTAATATAAATTGTAGAATTGTGTCAGTCACTCTGGGTAAAAGAGCCTACTAAATGCCAGTAATGTGATAATAAACAGAGATGGAAAAGTGAAACATTAGGATGTCAGGGTTGGGAGGTAATACCAGGCTTTATTATTTTCACCTGGCCCTCATTAGTGCCAAGGGTACCTTACCTGCTGAAGCTGTATATAAAGCACTCGCGGACAATCGGTCGACGCTTTGGTGTCACTGTTCGCTCTGTCACCAAGCTGGTAAAGCACACGGTAGACTCAGTGATTATATGAGTCAGGTATTGTGCTGGTTTTGGGTTTTTGCTTTCATTTAAAAGGAAATAAGGTAAGGAAGGTGTTCTGCTCGCTTGTCTGTGTACACTGTGAACGCCTTCCTATAGGTTCTTGAGTTTTTCTCTATTGTTTTCAAGCTCGGGTGAGCCTGTGGGTGAGGGACGTTGTCCCCGGTATGTATTTTTGTTTGTGCGTTTTCCTGAGCTGCGACTCACGGCTCTTTATTTTGCTTACCTAGTCTTTTATACTGGGTTGTACTTTTATTTTGGGATCCCCGGTCCGGGGTTGCAGTGCTCGCCTTTTAGCACTCATTTTGGTTGGGTTATTCGTTTTTGGGGCTATTTCCTTTATTTGGTCGGAGCTGCCCTAGTTACGGGGGGGGGGGGGGGGGGTTCCTTTTCTGGCTCCACTGCAAAGTTTTTTATGAAAATCTGTAAGAAAATGCCTCTTTAAAATGCCCTAAACAAATAAAATACGATATATTTTTATGAAGTTTAATGCAGAATTATTTCTTATGGTAAATATTGTTCATGCCTTTTTGTTTGATGTTTCCATAGATCAGACAGTCAGGGTACATACGTAATTCCTATCACAATCCACCTTTCTGTATAAATACTGTCATTTAAAGTTTTACAGGGATATTTACTCCACATACAGCAGAGAGGCATGTGGAGATAATGTATCTTTGCACATCCACACCAGCGGTGCGTCTGGCATACAGTACAAAATCTGCCACTTCTAAGCCAGGGTCACTGTGAATCTGTGTACTCTTCTAAAAAAACTCCCTGGTGACAGAAGTTCATCCCAAGGAACTTGATTCTGGTTGCTTGGATGGATCCAGACTGAAGGGGGAGCCCATCCTCCTCAATCCTTCTGCTGACTGTCTTCTCATGACCTAAATTCATATTATTTTCAGAAAATCTCCCAAAAATACACAGTACATTTTTGTGGTTTTAAGGATGATCTGGAGAGAAAATCTGACTATTTGATTAATACCACCCTAGAAAAATGGTGACAGTAAAAAAAGCAGGCAGTAAATGTCACATGGACATACCTATTGCTGATACACTGCCTGTGTTGAGATCAAGTGTACTCTTGATTGAATTTGATACATTGAAGCATAAAAATGCTTCAAAAAAGTACCAGCACAAGCAGTTATAAGAGACTATGCTGTCAAGAAAGAGTGTCAGACATTGGGGTTAGGTTGTAGGCAAAAATTAACTTGTTTCTAAAAAGCTCATAGAAACTGACAGAAATCTTTTACACACAGCTCTCTTTTTCATCAGTAGTACAATGTGTTTGTCCATTTCAGACTGTTCTGTTGTGGTGACAGGGGAGGTTCACTTATTTTCCACCCACAGCCTTATATATTCAGCTTTATTCAGACCAGAGCTACACAGGAAGACTGACCTGCAGTACAGAGCTGTGTTCACACCTCCCTCTCTCAGCACTGAAACCACACTGGCACTCCTCAGACCACCTTTCCATTTTTCAACTGTCTAGAAAAGAGCGGCTAAAACATTGCACAAACAACATTTCAAAATACAAACAATGAAAAATCTGTTCCTGCATAAACCGTGCTTATATTCTAGTGACAATAGATTGGTATTGCCCTCTATAATTAATGAGGGCTTTTAACTTTAATATTCTGTATTCATCATCATTCACATGTTTTCTTCTAAAATGTGTGCAATGTAAAACTTTTCAGAATGACACTATTTTGGTCTGATTATGCTGTTTTAGACAAATGTTTTAAGCTTGTGTGCATCCTTCAGATATACTGCTTGCAATGATGAATATCACTCATCATATCAATACCTTTCTCTCTCTATCTCTCTCTCTCTCTCTCTCTCTCTCTCTCTCTCTCTCTCTCTCTCTCTCTCTCTCTCTCTCTCTCTCTCTCTCTCTCTCTCTCTCTCTCTCTCTCTCTCTCTCTCTCTCTCTCTCTCTCTCTCTCTCTCTCTCTCTCTCTCTCTCTCTCTCTCTGAATCCCTCCCCCTATTTCGACGCAGACTAAAAATACACCTAAACCTAACTCATGACATCCTGCATGATCCTTTGTAGTGAGTAGGATCAAAACTGTGATCAACATTACTCTGATTTACTCTTATTCAGAAATGCTAGAAAATTCACCCCTGGGCAACTGCAGCAGGATGTGAAATTAAATACCCTGGAAAACCTCACTTCCTGTTCCAGCAAAGTAGGTCTACTAGGGCCAACATGCTCTGCAAGGCCTTTTTTGTCCTCAGCCATCAACCGTGAGACAGAATCAATATTTCATATGAAACTCTTTTTTTAAATCAGTAGGTTTTTCGAAGGCATCTGATTAAGGAGGTGCCAACAACACATATGGCTTCCTCCTCTTCCTTTCCACAGCAGGGACATTCAGAAACACGGATAGTGCCTGCAGGACCAGGAGAAACTTCAGCACCCTGCTCCTCAAGCCGGGACAGCCCACTTTCAGACACAAAAGCCAGGGATCACATGAGGTACCGAAACATGCGTTTGTCCCATTTAAACTCTTGTGTTCTTGGGAAAGAATGGGGTCCTTACCATTCACTCAAGACCCAGGAGCCAAAAGTGAACTTTCATACATGTCCAGTGGTGGTGATATAGGTGCAGCGCCACCTGGGCCACTGGTTTGGGAGGGCCAATGGGGACAGGGGCCCCTGGTTTGGGAGGGGCCATAAGCACAGGGGCCCCTGGTTTGGGAGGGGCCATGGGCACTGGGGCCCCTGGTTTGGGAGGGGCCATAAGCACAGGGGCTCCTGGTTTGGGAGGGGCCATAAGCACTGGGGCCCCTGGTTTGGGAGGGTCCATGAGCACTGGGGCTCATCTTAACTAGCTGCCGCCACGGAACATGTCACTGCTGAAGAAATTATGTTTAGGCTTCAGAACATAATTTCGGCCCAAGTTAAACACGAGAAGATTGAGGATCGGTTCAACTAACTAACTTTACCGAGTATAGTAGCCCAACCCATGTCCCCCCTTTCATGCCAAAGCCCAGTCATGTGCCTTATGCAACCACATAAATCTCAGGTCATGACTAGGGTTAGGCTCCCAGGTCAAATGACACAGGTTTCCTCATTCACAGCAATGGCAAACACAGGTTCCTCATTCATTGCTTTAGTGTGAAAGAGGTATTAGATAATACCAGTTTGCCTCCCAGAGAAGCAGTTCTTGAACTCAGTTTCAGAACTTGCCTCCCCCTGACAGACAGAGAAGCCTAACAGACTCATGGGCATGGCTGGCTCTGCTTCCAGCATGCAGCACACCTCTCTGTATACCTTTCTACCACAACTGTTTCCACTTTTTACCTTTGTTGTAAAATTAAATGTTTTTTCCCACTACAACCGCACTACCTCTTCCCTCATCTGTGCCACGTGCCCATAGAGCTGCATGACATACACACACACACACACACATACACACACACATGCACAAACGTGCACACACACACACACACACACACATACACATGCACAAACGTGCACACACACACACACATGCACAACTGTGCACGCACACACATATACACACACACAAGCACAAATGTGCACACACACACACACACACACACATGCACAAATGTGCACACACACACGCACAAATGTGCACACTCACACATACACACACACATGCACAAACATGCACACACATAGACACACCCATATACACGCACTAACGCACAAATGTGCACACACATACACATACATTCATGAACCTCTACACAGGCACACACACACACACACACACACACATAAACACATATACGCACACACACAACACACACATACACACACAAACTTTCACACACATATATTTAAACACACACATACACACATAAACTTTGTCACCCAAAACATGTTTTAACAGCCAATGATATCTGCCCCTGACTTGTGACCTCCTACTGGAAAATGATCAGCTCAAGTCCTCCTACTCTGTCCACTTTGAATTTTACAGTGCAGGGTACAACAGGGTCTCAACCAGACGAGAGACTCAAGGACAGAAGAGCTCAGATACAGCGATGGCAGCCCTCTGTGTTATTCTTGTGTTTTTCAGCAAACTGCGTAAGTGTATACTTGTTTCTGACTTATTGACAAAAATTATTTTACAATCATTTTAAGTAATGTACGGAGAGTACACAGAGAATGGTGGGTGTTTTTGCTTAGTTTTTTCCCCCATTGTCAGTGAAGTTGAAATATTGCTTTCTGTTGGATTCCAGGTGGTCTGCTTGGGCAGAGTGTAGTTCAGCCCAACGCTCTGGTGACAGCTCAGCTTGGAGACACCGTGACTCTCCCATGTTTCTGTTCTGATATAGGAGGAGCGGCCGTGATCAGCTGGATAAAGCACCCACTTGGACAGAAGCCTCAGCATGTCACAAAGATGGTGAACTATGATACAGATGCTGTGTTTTTCAATAAGTTTAAAAACAGTACACGTCTCAGTGCTAAGACAGCAAAGGGAAGCTTTAACCTGACTGTCTCAAATGTAGAGCCATCAGATTCAGCAACATACTACTGCACTTTTATTCACTTCTTCGGTGAAATCAGCTTTGGAAATGGAAGTACATTAATAGTTACGGGTAAGTATGAATTATATTTTTTACGTAGCTTAACTTGTCGAAATTCTACGTTATAAATAAGTATAAATTGAAGTTAGGCTTTATTTTTCCAATCCTGAAGTATTGATTCAATTAATCTGGCAAAAACAAGAAATAGTAAAGTAAAAGAAATATAATAAAAAAATAAAAAATATAATAAAATTGATATTTAGCGTATGAACTGTTTATGGTGATGCTTTCGCCAAAACCATTTGCTGTACATCTTAAAGCTACTTGTATATACTCAGTGAACACTTGACTAGACTTTTTTTAGACATAATACGTCTTCTGCTGGTGTAGCCTGTCCATTTAGAGGATTGACATGTTGTGTTCAGAGATGCTCTTCTGCATACCACTGTTGTAATGTGTGGTTATTAATGTGAGACCAAGGGGGTAACATCGTGCAGTTCTCAGTTTTACAGAAAACTTAAAAACCCTGTGTTTGATTCGATTTTGGTCAAAAATGAGATAAACGCAGATTTGGAATATTCAAATACAGCTATGAATCCATGACACGTCACAATGAGAAAATATGAAAAAATAAAAATAAAAAAGTAAAAATATAAAATCTAGTCGAGTTCTCCACATTGTTCTTTGCTGGTGCATCAGCTGTAGCCCATTGTTTCTTTGCACATAAAATCAATCACTCAAAATGCATTCACTGAAATTGCCCTAGTGATGAAGATGTTGAAGATTTGTGGGATTAATTATTGTGACTAATATAGAATCGGGTGACTGATTACTCTTATTTTGTCCTGTACATTGTATGATGATGTATGGTGGTTTGCATGCTGTATATTACAAAGAAGTTTTAGAAAATTTAATAGCTTTTACATTTTTTGAATAAAAAAGAAAGCACTCAAAACTGATTGAAGAAATTGCATTTCTTTCTTGTTTATCTTATTAAGTTTCAGTGTGTGCAGTGTATCCCTGTAATCTTTTGTCGAGATATTAGTGGAAAACATTGAAGCATTAAAAATGAATTGCTTCATTTGAATATAATTTTAAAAATGTATTTAATACAATGGTTTTAGTTTCTAGTCTAGTAAAATGCATGTAGTTAATCAATAGTCTTGTTCACATATCATTGCTTATAGACATGATCATTTCTAGTGCACAAACTGCATCTGAATCACACATATGTGCAAAAACATGCTGCACTTTATATTATAATCGGTGGAGTCATCTTCAGCTCTCTGTATAACCTACAATAATACACAGCCAGACTGCATTTAAATGTAAACCTTACACAGTGGAATCCAAAGGACAATTCTTTATTGATTGTAATGAGTGCTAACTTTTGACAGGGCCAGAGTCCCAGAGCAGGACAGTAGTGCTGCAGCAGCCCGAGTCTGAGTCAGTGCAGCCTGGAGACTCTGTGACTCTGCAGTGTACAGTACACACTGAGACCTGTGCAGGAGAACACAGTGTGCACTGGTTCAGACCGGGCTCAGGAGAGTCCCCTCCAGGAATCATTCACACCCATGGACACAGTGATGAGTGCCAGAGGAGCTCTGGGACTGTGTCTCCCACACAGAGCTGTGTCTACAACTTCCCCAAGAGGAACCTCAGCCTCTCTGATGCTGGGACTTACTACTGTGCTGTGGCCACTTGTGGGGAGATCCTGTTTGGGAACGGGACCAAGCTGGACTTCAAGGGTAGGAACAAAACAGGCACATTGTGAAATTTTGTTTTTAAAAGACATTGAAGACAAAGGAGTTATTGTGCATCTACTGTACATTACAATGTTCACTTAAGGACATTCTAATTACGTATTTGTGATCTCCAATCTTGAAAGGTTAATGCTACTTGTGAAGAATTCTAAAATAGAATTTTGCCTCTAAATCATCAGGAAATGAAGCATTCCTTTATTGCTTGGCGGGAGCTTTGGCATTGAGTGTGATCCTACATATTGTCCTCGCTCTGAGCAGGAGAAAAAACTGTGAGAACTGCAAAGGTAAGAGACCAAGGTATCAATGTGTGGTACATGTAATATGTATTATTTCACAGCTTATACACAATGAAATTTGTGTTGCATCAAAAAGTATGATGCATAGACAATATTACAAATACTCAATAAGAGAGAATTTAGAAAATACAGTATGTTAAGTGTTTGTGTAAAATAGTTTAAGAAAATTGAGTACAATTTTGTCAGGCCATTTTATGAATAGAAATGCAAAACAACAGGTAAAGCTACTCCATTGGTACAGATTACTGTCTCACACTACTTGTGCTGTAGGTATGTGCACATCTAGTCATACAGTGTCACATGTAATGTAAAAGCCAAATCTCACTTGAATTTATGAAACTTCAGCTTCTGATATGGGCCCCAATATATACCAGCTGGCATGAACTAAAGTATAGCCACTTGATATGTGAGGCAGCTGTGATGTGACAGTCCCTCATTGTGAAAATAAAATGGCTCTTGAGCGAAAGGTATGAAGACAGTGCAGATTATTCTGACCACCAAAAGTTTTAATCCCTACTGTGGTGAATATGATGCTCTATATGAAAACAAACAGCTCTTATTGTCATGAATAAAATAACATATTGTCAGTTAAAATAATCATTGCATTACATTAATTGCATTTGGCTGACGCTCTTATCCAGAGCGATGTACCATTGATTAGATTAAGCAGGAGACAATCCTCCCCTGGAGCAATGCAGGGTTAAGGACCTTGCTCAAGGGCCCAACGGCTGTGAGGATCTTATTGTGGCTACACCAGGGATCGAACCACCGACCTTGCCTGTCCTAGTCATGTATCTTAACGACTACGCTACAGGCCACCCCTACAATAATAACAATAATAATAATAATAATCATAATAATAATAATAATAATAATAATAAAAATACGAGGAAATATTGCTTACATAGTTGATTACACATAATTAAAGTAGTTGCATTAGTTGAACAATTATTTTCAGACTCTAGTGGTTTATACTTATTTTTAATTTGTTGTCATGTATTGTAATTTGTTTTAGCATATGTTTCAGTAACTTTTGACTTGCTGCTGCCTATTTTGGTCAGGTTGCTCTTGAAAATAGTGATTCTTAATCTCAATGAGCCTATCCTGGTTAAATATAGATTAAATAAAATAAATGAATAATAAATAAATGAATTAATAATTTTACTCAAACAGGGGCTGCATCAAACAACCAAGTGTCCTTGTCGGGCGAACAGGTACAAATATTATATTTCATATTTTTAATGAACTAAAGCAATTTCTGTGTTGAATATCCTGGTAAAATGATCATCGGAATGAGGAGTAACTGTATGTGTCTCATGTTTCCTTTTAGCATCAAGATGAAGCGATGAATTACGCTGCTTTGACTTTCACCACCAAGAAACCCAAAGTGAGGAGGAAGAAGAGGGAGGAAGAGAAAGAAATGGTTTATTCAGGTGTGACATTTAAAGACCATGAGTGAAGCTTTCCATCAGAATTAATCTTCGTCACAAGAATGATCACAATTTATGTCCTCCTTCGCAGTATCTGTAAACTGTAAATTTGCCATAAGAAACTAAAAGAGTCTCTTGGAGCGGTGCTTATTCTTAAATGTTTTTTCAAATAAACAAATGAAAACTTCAAAAATTGTACACTGATGTGCTTGCATTTTAACCCTAGTGCAGTCTTTAGATTCTGCATACTCCCCTTGTCCTAAGGCAAAAATGGCCCACTTTCACTCAACTCCTCAACCCCAAATGTATTTTGCATGAAGAAACAATCTGTCACTCATCACAAATTTTTTTCACCCTAAAGAAAACACAAGGTTTAAATGTTGTTCAATGTTGCTAAATCTGACACAGTTAAGGGCGGCAGTGTATTGCAGTGATTAGGGAAGAGGAGCTGACTCTCATTCAGGTCATGTACTGCGTTTGTACCTTTGAGAAGGCCTTTTCTGGCTCCACTGGAAAGCATCTTTAGGAAAATGCCTCTGTAAAATACTCTCTAGAAATAAAATATGATATATTTCTATGAAGTTCAATGGATAATTATTTGTTATGCTCAATATTGTTCATGCTTTTTTGTTTGATATTTGGTTAATGCTTTCTGAAGTTAAAGCCTCCTGCAGCCAGAGCCCTCTCTGTACCTTCAATCGCCAAAGCACTTCCTGTATGCACAGGGACAGCTTTCTTGTGTTCTCAGTTATCGATGCTGCGCAGTGTGTTCTAGAAGAACTGGACGTATTTTCTGACTGAATGACTCAGTGGCGGATAACGTCCTGTGTTCACAGGGGCTTATAATCTAGAGAACAAGGAGAGAGTAACGCCCTTGGCCAGAATGGACTTTAGTAAAGTATTTACCTTAGAGAGCTGAGCATGATTATAGCATCCTTTGACTCTTACTCTACATGTGCAAAATAACTGGTATAAGACTGGTATAATGGCCATCACACATAAATAAGATGGCAAACATTTCAATTGCATGTAATTTTAGTGTTAATACATTTCTACATGTTTTTGAACATACTCTTGATTGCATTTCATACATTGAACTATAACACATAAAGAAATGTCACAGAGTCAAACTCATTAGACTGCAGAAACTGTACTCAGCTAAGCCAAGTGGTCTTTCACTCCAGGTTAACTTATACCAGTGCTATAGGAGATTGTGAAAGAGTGTGTCTGCCATTGGGGTAACTTTGATTCCAGATGTGTGCGACACTTTAAAAATAAATCCTGCTTCTAGCTAGCTCATAGAAACTGCAACAAAATGTTTAAATTCACACATTTAAAAAACTGACCTAAACCCGCATGAGAGCAAACCTAGGGCACCAGTGGCAAGACAAAACTCCCTGCTGACAGAAATTCATTCCAAGGAACTTGATTCTGGTTGCTTGGATGGATCCAGACTGAAGGGGGAGCCCATCCTCCTCAGTCCTTCTGCTGACTGTCTTCTCATGACCTAAATTCATATTATTTTCAGAAAATCTGCCAAAAATACAAAGTACATTTTTGTGGTTTTTAGGATGATCTGGAGAGAAAATCTGACTTTTTGACTAAATGCCAGATGCCATGGACATACCTATTGCTGATACACTGACTGTGTTGAGATCAAGTGTACTCTTGATTGAATTTGATATATTGAAGCATATCAGCTTCAAAGATGCTTCAAACAAGCACCAGCACAAGCAGTTATAAGAGACTATGCTATCCATTGGGGTAAGTTTGTAGGCAAAAATTAACTTGTTTCTAAAACGCTCATAGAAACTGACAGAAATCTTTTACAGGCAGCTCTCTTTTTCATCAGTAGCACAATGCGTTTTTCCGTTTCTGACTGTTCTGTTGTGGTGACAGGGGAGGTTCACTTATTTTCCACCCACAGCCTTATATATTCAGCTTTACTCAGACCACAGCTACACAGGAAGACTGACCTGCAGTAAATGTCACATGGACATACCTATTGCTGATACATTGCACTGCAGTACAGAGCTGTGTTCACACTTCCCTCTCTCAGCACTGAAACCACACTGGCACTCCCCCCTCATGCCTCAGACCACCTTTCCATTTTTCAACTGTCTAGAAAAGAGCGGCTTTAAAAAACTGCACAAACTACATTTCAAAATACAAATAATGAGAAATCTGTTCCTGCATAAATTGTGCTTAAATTCTAGTGACAAAAGATTGGTATTGCCCTCTATAATTAAAGAGGGCTTTTAACTTTAATATTCTGTATTCATCATCATTCACATGTTTTCTTCAAAAATGTGTGCAATGTAAAACTTTTCAGAATTACACTATTTTGGTCTGATTATGCTGTTTTAGACATATGTTTTAAGCTTGTGTGCATCCTTCAGATTTCGGATATACTGCTTGCAATGATGAATATCATTTTCAATATCACAATAAAACCATTTCCAGGGCATTGTCAGTGCAGTGTTAATTATAGACTGTTTCTAACTTCATAACATCCTGAGACCTGCTTGCTGGAAGAATGCTTGGCTCTGTGGTTTTGTCTCTCTGGCCATTGACTCAAAACAAAACCCTTGTGCTCCACCTTTGTGGTTTCCATAGCATGCATCTCTCTCTCTCTCTCTCTCTCTCTCTCTCTCTCTCTCTCTCTCTCAGAATCCCTCCCTGTATTTCGACGCAGACTAAAAACACACTGTTTCAAGATTGAGGATCGGTTCAGCTAACTAACTTTACCGAGTATAGTAGCCCAACCCATGTCCCACCTTTCATGCCAAAGCCCAGCCATGTTCCTTATGCACCCACATAAATCTCAGGTCATGACTAGGGTTATGCTCCCAGGTCAAATGAGAAAGGTTTCCTCATTCACAGCAATAGCAGGTTCCTCATTCATTGCTTTAGTGTGAAAGAGGTATTAGATAATACCAGTTTGCCTCCCAGAGAGGCAGTTCTTGAACTCAGTTTCAGAACTTGCCTCCCCCTCACAGACAGAGAAGCCTAACAGCTGGCTCTGCTTCCACCATGCAGCACACCTCTCTGTATACCTTTCTACCACAACTGTTTCCACTTTTTACCTTTGTTGTAAAATGAAATGGGTTTTTTTTCACTACAACCGCACTACATTTTACATTTTACATTTTTGTCATTTGGCAGACGCTTTTAATCCAAAGCGACTTACAAGTGCATAGGTTCTACCACAAGTCAAAGCATCACATCCATAACGAGGAAAATACACATGGAATGCTGTTCTAAACATATAGTCGTCATCATAAGTGCCACTACCTCTTGTCTCATCTGGGCCACGTGTCCATAGAGCTGCATGACACACACACACGCACAAACGTGCAGACACACACATACACACACACCTGCAAAAACGTGCACACACACACATACACACACACGCACAAATGTGCACACACACATACACACACACGCACAAATGTGCCCACACACACACACACACACACACATGCACAAACGTGCACACACGCACACACACACACACACATACACACAGGTTATGTCTGATCAGGGCTCATATGAGCTGCCTGAGGAAGCCCAGCTTTGGTGGATGTGGAGCTGTTGCTTCAGTGAAAGACACACTTCTCCCTCCTCTAATCCAACCACACTGGAGCTGATGATGCCCTTTTTACAGTTAAAAGGCTGAACCAACAGCCACTCTCATTACCATGTTAATTTTAATTCATAGTATTATCGTAAAGTATTAACTGTGTATTTTCACAAATAATCACAATAATCAAACTGGAAATAGCGTTTTCTCTTGTTGCACTGAGAATGTTTGTACGCAGAACTTTGTCACCCAATAAATTACCTGTTTGAACAGCCAATAATATCTGCCCCTGACTTGTGACCTCCTACTTGAAAATGATCAGCTCAAGTCCTCCTACTCTGTACACTTTGAGTTTTACAGTGCAGGGTACAACAGGGTCTCAACCAGAGGAGAGACTCAAGGACAGACAAGCTCAGATACAGCGATGGCAGCCCTCTGTGTTATTCTTGTGTTTTTCAGCAAACTCTGTAAGTGTATACTTGTTTCTGACTTAATGACCAAAATCATTTTACAATCATTTTAAGTAGGGTACAGAGAGTACACAGAGATTGGTGGATGTTTTTGCTTTGTTATTTGCCCCCATTGTCAGTGAATTTGAAATATTGCTTTCTGTTGGATTCCAGGTGGTCTGCTTGGGCAAATTGCAGTTCAGCCCAACGCTCTGGTGACAGCTCAGCTTGGAGACACCGTGACTCTCCCGTGTTTCTGTTCTGATATGGAAGGAGCGGCCACGATCAGATGGATAAAGCATCCACTTGGACAGAAGCCTCAGGATGTCGCAAAGATGGTGAACTATCAATCAGATGCTGTGTTTTTCAATGAGTTTAAAAACAGTACACGTCTCAGAGCTAAGAAAGCAAAGGGAACCTTTAACCTGACTGTCTCACATGTAGAGCCATCAGATTCAGCAACATACTACTGCGCTTTTATTCACCTCTTCAATGAGATCAGATTTGGAAATGGAAGTACCTTAATGGTGACGGGTAAGCATGAAACGTATTTTATTTTTCCATAGCCTAACTTGTCGAAATTTTAATTTGTCATTCTACGTTATAAAATGAAGTTATGCTTGCCAAGTCTTGCCATAAAATAGATTTTTACAGTATGAACTCTTCATGGTGAAGCTTTCACCAAAAGCAGAGCTGCCATTTGCTGAACATCTTAAAGGCTACGTGTATATAGTCAGTGAGCACTTGAATAGACTTTTTTTAGACTTAATACTTCTTCTGCTGGTGTAGCCTGTCCATTTGGAGGATTGACATGTTATCGTTTGGCAATAAATCCATGACACGTCACACTGAGAAAATATGAAATGAAAATATAAATATAAAATCTAGTCGAGTCCGCTCGTATTTCCGGTTGGTTCTCCACATTGTTCTTTGCTGCTGCATCAGCTGCAGCCCTTTGTTTCTTTGCACATGAAATCAATCACTCAAAATGCATTCACTGAAATTCCCCTTGTGATGAAGATGTTGAAGATTTGTGGGATTAATTATTGTGACTAAAATATAATTGGATGACTGATTACTCTTATTTTGTGATGTACATTGAATAATGATGTATGATGATTTGCATGATGTATATTACAAAGAAGTTTGAGAAAATTAGAAATTTTTACATTTTTTTAATAAAAAAAGAAAGCATTCAAAACTGATTGTAGAAATTGCATTTCTTTCTTGTTTATCTTATTAAGTTGCAGTGTGTCCCTGTCATCCTTTGTAGAGATATTAACCATTTCTGCTCTAGTGGAAAACATTGAAGCATTAAAAATGAATTGCTTAATTTTGTTATGTTTGCATGTGTAAAGACTGAACTAAAGTTAGGCTACTGTAGATACATAAACTAATGAATAAACAGACACGGTTAATTCACACGGGTAATTCATTCTCCATTTTATCTCTTCTCCAACTCTCACTCTCCTTCTGGACATTACATATTTACTATGCATATTACGTTCTCGCCATCTACTGGCGAGTATTCAGAACACAACATTCCCCCCTTACGTAAACAATATTACCAGTAACTAGCATGGGGTTAACAACAGTGTATATCACCAGCAATAAGAATGATTAGTAGATAATAGTGCATAACCTTAGCACTCAGAATATTAGTAGTAATACAGAGCAAAATGCATGACCTTAAACATCTCACATGCATTTTTTTTTACATTATTGGCATTTGGCAGACGCTCTTATCCAGAGCGACGTACAGTTGATTAGACTAAGCCGGAGACAATCCTCCCCTGGAGCAATGTAGGGTTAAGGGCCTTGCTCAAGGGCCCAACGGCCGTGCCACAAACTCGCCGTCCCCACAGGCAGGTTATCCATTTCTCTACAGCCCAAACGCATCCAAGGGCTTCTTTCTCAACTGTTGAGTATTTGCGTTCAGCAGGACTGCAAATGCAACAGTGGGCTCAGTGTGGTCAGACTGGATCTGACGGAGAACAGCACCAAGGCCGTAGTCAGAGGCATCAGTGGAGACAATAGTAGGGAGGTCAGGGTTGAACAGTCTGGAAGCTGCGCTGTGCATCCTCTGACCAGCTAAACTCACTGGGTCTCATTCATGAAACGTTAGTAAATCAAGTAGTAAACGTCCACGCTACTAAAAACCTACTCCGGATTCATGAACGCCGCGGGAAACTCAGATCTGATCGTAAACACGTGTGTATGATCATGAATGCCAATCCATCGTAAAGTGAAAGCGCGCTCCCGGTAATCAGCAATTAGCATAAATCCCCGCCCATGAATAGACAATGATTACCATATAAGGAGGTGTAGACGCATCCAGTCGACCGGTCAGTCATCATGGCGCAAACAAGGAAACGGAAAGAAAAAAATACTTTTCCGAAGCGGAGATCGAAATCATCTTGGGTGAAGTGGAGTCAAGAAAAAATATTTTATTTTCTTCTATCAGTAGTGGTGTTGTGACAGGGACAGGCAAAGCGAAGGCCTGGAAGGAGGTGACAGATGCTGTTAATGTTGCCTCTGTAGACAATAGAACCATATCCGAGGTTAAACGTAAATGGTTTGACATGAAACTGGAGGCAAAGAAATGCATAAGCGCACAAAAAAAACATGCATCAGCCACAGGAGGAGGAGGCTCACAGGCACAAATATCACCTGCTGACGAGCGCATCGCTGGCATTATTGGGGAGACCTCTCTGTCAGGAATTATACCTGACGGAGACACCAACATACCTCCACTGGAGACAACATCAAACCCAGATGGTAAGGTGATAATTGTTGTATCATAATACATTTTGAAAACCATCACTGATAGCTTAGTGGTTAGTATAGTTTAACCTAGGTCATACAGTCCCACCAAACAAACAGAACATTTGTGGGGGTTTCTCTTCGGATTGAATGAAGTGGAAACGGGAAACCAGTAATGTTATATTGTGCGTAATGGTGCGTAATGGATATCAGTGTCGGAATGTTGAGCCATTTCAAGAAAGGATACGGATAACATTCAATTCTTCAAATTATTTGAATCTTAATAGCCTAAAGCTCTGTTTTATACTGCACAGCTCCAAATAAGTCAGTCTGCAGCCAACGTAAATTAAACATTTTTCAAATAAGATTTATTTAATGTTTCTTTCAAATGAAAAAAGAGCCACACATAAAACCAAAAAAAACAAACGTTGTGTCATATTTCTAGCTGGCGAGTGCTCCTCCCATGATGTGGCTCCACCACCTGCTGCTGCTGCTCCTGCTGCACCCAGGTACCAAGGCCGAAGAGGTGATCCAGCTGTCCTTACGGATGAGGCTGTCCTTACGGATGAGGTCCTGAGGAATCAAGAAAGTCTACTTGCAGCAGTCAACCAAATCAACACGTCCCTCATAAAGAAATTAACACCAGCTTGAAGGAAATCTGCAAGGCACTTTTGCGTCCTCAACAATAAAGTGTTATGTTGTCAGTATTGTGTGATGTCTGTGTTTATCCTGGGAAAACACTTATTTACTACAAGATAATCAAGCTACTCTCTTTTACTCTGATAATTAAATATAGCCTATTTGTATACATTTTAAAGAGCATGACATGAAAATGAACTGAGGTAGCCTACTGAAACAGGATGTTGTATATAAATATAAAACAAAATACAAATGAAACTAACTTTTTGCAAAGCTTGTCGGCCTAAAATGTGCAGTTTATTCAGTCTTAGCAACACTTACCTTAAAATTGCTCTACAAGTCGCTGTATAGCAGCCGCATTTCGAGGCCCAAGAGCTGGTTCCGGAAGCAGTCGTTCCTCTGCATTGGGGACTTCAGGCAGGGGAAGGCCCTGTTTAATGGCCACATTGTGCAGGACACAACAGGCTAATATTATTTTGCACAAAGAAGGGTACCACCTTTATTGTCCAGGCAGATCCATCTTGCCTTCAAGACCCCGTTTGTGCGCTCCACAACGGCCTGAGTAGCAGCGTGTGCCTCATTGTATGCCAGCTCCTGTGGTGTCTGCGGGTTGGTCAGTGGGGGCATAAGCCACGGCGTCAGTGGGTAACCCCTATCCCCTATGGATATAGAAGGGTAAGTCCATATATAAAACACACATGCAATTGTATAGGCAGGCTATATTCTTACCAATGAGCCAGCCGTTCCTCACAGCTCCATCCTCCAAACGCGTGCCAACTGCGCTATTATGCAGGATAAATGCATCATGTGTCCCACCAGGCCACCGTGCCACAACGTTTAACAACATACACTTTGCATCACAGATCAGTTGCGCATTAACGGAATGAAAGTTTTTCCGGTTTATGTAAGCAAATGCATCACAAAGAATGTGTAATCTATTGAGTCGATTTACAAAGATAATTCACAATCATGAACCTAATCTGGATCTTAAACCTGCTAATTGCCACTAATTTAACTAAATGTGTCATATTTTTAATTGTTTGTCATGTTCATATCACGTATTTCAAAGGCATCTGCGTATTGTTTACATAACAGAGCGCAATATGAATTAAAATGTAAATTTCCAATAGTGACAAGCATTATTTATGTGCATTCTTGAATTTACATTAGCACTACGCGTGGTCAGCAGCAGGTGTAGATTTTGTTAGTAGCTACGAAAAGATCGGAGCTACTAAAATATTGATGAATGCCAAAAACCCGTAAATTTCCCTCTACATTTTACACACAAATTCGTTCTGCTCACGTTTCATGAATGAAACCCACTGTCCTGACGAATGCAGTTATGCAGTGGCTCCACAGCAGTAGAAAAGTTGGGAATAAACTTGTTGTACCATGATAAAAGTCCCAAAAATGACCTTAACTTGCCTGCATCAGTAGGAGCTGGGGCATGTAGAACAGCCTTGATGTGGTCCTCGTCTGGCTGAATGCCTTGAGCAGTCACTGTATGTCCAAGGAGACGCAGGCTTGACCTGTTGAAGTGGCACTTTGATGTATTCAGTTGTAGCCCGGCATCTTTAATCTGTTGTAGCACAGCTTCCAGTGTCTCATCATGACTGGCTGGTGTATGACCCCACAGAATCACATCATCCAAGTAATTAGCAACGTCAGGCAGGCCTTTAAGAATGGTGGCCAGCATCTTCTGAAAGGCAGAGGGTGCAGAGGCCAGTCCATATGGGACGCGGCAAAATCTGAAAAGTCCTTTGTGAGTAATGAAGGCGGTCATGTCACGGCTTTCCTCGTGCAATGGCAACTGGAAGTAGGCACCAAGTCAATGGTGGAGAACACTGTAGCTAAGTGCAGCAGGCCCAGCATTTTGTCTATGTGTGGAAGAGGAAAGGAGTCCACAATCACAGCCTTGTTGGGCTCACGCAGGTCCACACACGTTTGAATATTACCTGATTTCTTTTGTGCAACCACTATCGGGGAGACCCAGGGAGAAGCATCTACTCTCTCAATCAGACGCTGGATTTCACTACTCACAGCATTCCACACAGATAGGGGCAAGCGACGTAATTTCTGACGTACAGGTGTGACAGTCTGTGATACTTTCACTTCATGCACAAACCTTTTCGCGCAGCCAAGAGTGGCCGCAGACAGAGGAGCAGTGGCCATCACAGAAGCAGAGGTCATCAGGGTGGCAGGTTGGACAGTAGAGCCTTTAATGCACAGACTCAGGCCATTGGTCAAGTCCATGCCAAGCAGAGGAGTCCCAGACTCCACAATGAAGAAGGATGTTTTGCATGTAGCATTATTCCAGAACACAGTAACAGGTAAACAGCCAATACCTGGAATAGGAGCATGGGAGTAGGTCACTAACTTAGCAGTTGGAGGTAGTAGTTCTCCACCTTTTAAGTGCTTTTGGGAAAGGCATTTGGGCAGAATAGACACTGAGGAGCCTGAGTCCACAGTCAGCTCCTCTGGCACTGTAGTAGCAGTTGCAGCCTTAATGTTAACTGTGCATCGAATTTTATCAGACGCATTGTAATCATGTAAGTAAAGAATCTGAACCTCTGGCACGTCCATTTCGCGCACAGAGCGAGTCTGTGTTGAACGGCACACTCTGGCAAAGTGTCCAATCTTATTACAGTTCTTACACTTAGCTGAGGCAGCAGGGCAGGATGGGTCATTTGCAAGATGTCTTTCAGTTCCGTAGCGGTAGCAGGTTCGGCTGGATGTATGACGAGAAGGAGCGGTAGACGGTAATGAAGACGGTGCAGACGAAAAAAGCGGGTTGCGGCGTGTAGATGTTGCAGCAGACACAGCTTGCACAGGCGCTGAGCGATCGCTAGCAATGAACCTAGCTTGCTCACTAGCAGCTTCTATCTGTGTAGCTAATGTGATGGCTCTCTGCAAGGTTAAGTCTGTTTCAAAAAGAAGTCGCTCACGTATGCGAGGATTGTTTAC
This sequence comes from Conger conger, assembly GCF_963514075.1. Lineage (NCBI taxonomy): Eukaryota > Metazoa > Chordata > Actinopteri > Anguilliformes > Congridae > Conger > Conger conger. The sequence continues at coordinate 53,471 of NW_026890284.1, read as the reverse complement.
GTTTTCCACTAACTGATCACGCAGCATTTCATCGAAGTTGGATGCAAACTCATATGTAGCTGCAATGTACTGTAGCGCTGATTCATGTGGAGCTTGTGCACGTTTTCGGAAAGCATGGCGCTCAGCCACTATGTTCCGACGTGGAATAAAGTATGTTTCTAGCAACAGCCTGTTCCAATGTCTCACCTTGATCAGGCAGTGTGTAAAAGATTCTCTGTCCCGCTGTCCCAAGGCAGTGTAGAAGAAGTGCACGTTTACGAATGTCCGGCCATGCCTTTGTATTAGTTGTTACCACTAGCAAGTAGTTGTTGAACATTTTCATCCATGTATCGAAAGGCAGAGCAGGTTCTCCAGGGCATTGCAAAAACGGTGTAAAAAAGGTGTAGAAAGAGCCATGCTTCGTAGTATGCAGACACGGTTAATTTACACGGGTAATTCATTCTCCATTTTATCTATTCTCCAACTCTCACTCTCCTTCTGCGCATTACATATTTACGATGCATATTGCGTTCTCGCCACCTACTGGCGAGTATTCAGAACACAACACATTTGAATATAATTTTTAAAATGTATTTAATACAATGGTTTTAGTTTCTAGTATAGTAAAATTTCTAGTGCACAAACTGCATCTGAATCACACATATGTGCAAAAACATGCTGCACTTTATATTATAATAGGTGCAGTCATCTTCAGCTCTCTGTATAACCTGCAATAATACAAAGCCATACTGCATTTATATGTAAACCTTACACAGTGGAATCCAAAGGACAATTCTGTATTGAGTGTAATGAGTGCTAACTTTTGACAGGGCCAGAGTCCCAGAGCAGGACAGTAGTGCTGCAGCAGCCCGAGTCTGAGTCAGTGCAGCCAGGAGACTCTGTGACTCTGCAGTGTACAGTACACACTGAGACCTGTGCAGGAGAACACAGTGTGCACTGGTTCAGACCGGGCTCAGGAGAGTCCCCTCCAGGAATCATTCACACCCATGGACACAGGAGTGATGAGTGCCAGAGGAGCTCTGGGACTGTGTCTCCCACACAGAGCTGTGTCTACAACTTCCCCAAGAGGAACCTCAGCCTCTCTGATGCTGGGACTTACTACTGTGCTGTGGCCACCTGTGGGGAGATCCTGTTTGGGAACGGGACCAAGCTGGATGTTGAGGGTAAGCCTTAAATATTAATTAATTAATTCATTCATTATCCTAACCCGCTTATCCTGAACAGGGTTGCAGGGGGGCTGGAGCCTATCCCAGCATACATTGGGCGAAAGGCAGCAATACACACTGGACAGGTCGCGAGTCCGTTGCAGGGCACATACAACATTCACTCACACACTCATACCTACGGGCAATTTAGACTCTCCCATCAGCTAGACCTGCATGTCTTTGGACTGTGGGAGGAAACCGGAGTACCCGGAGCAAACCCACACAAACACGGGGAGAACATGTAAACTCCACACAGAGAGGCCCCGACCAACCGGGATTCGAACCCAAGACATCCTTGCTGTGTGGTGGCAGTGCTGCCCACGGCACCATCCGTGCCGCCCAGCTTTAAATATACAGTATTTAAATCCAGTATACAGTTTTTACAGCAATCCTACTTCAAAAAGTGCATATGCATTGGTTAATGCTATTTCACCCAGGAGGTGTGACCATCCTTTCCTGGCTGTCCATCCTGAGGACCGGGGTTCTTTTTGGCGCTGTGATGATATGTGTCATCATCTACCGTTTCAGAAGGCCAAGCTAAGATCAGAACGTAAGCTGCATACATACTTAAACACTGTACAACTGCATGCCCATGAACTGTTTTTAGTGCATACTGCATTGTATTACAAGGGGCTAACACAGTATGGTCAGGCTGTATGATATTCCTGTGTTCAACATTTGCCTTGGGGACCTCTGCACAGTAGTATGGACTGTTAAATCAACTCCATTCTCAGATTTTGACTTGATTTGAGTAACATTGAGTAATATTGACCCCATTTACACACATTTTCACGCCTAACAATTACAAAAGGAAAATAATAAAACTAATAATAATAATAATTATTATTATTATTATAATAATTATACTCATCATCATCATTTCTCATTTAAAAAATCACTGCATTAATTATTTTGTATTTTTACTTTTTATTTTACTCAAACAGGGGCTGCATCAAAACCTAAAATTAAAAATTTCTCCTGTGAATATACTGTAATCATATGTGCTGAAATCATAAGTGCGTTTCCTTTCAGCATCAAGATGAAGCCATGAATTACGCTGCTTTGACTTTCACCACCAAGAAACCCAAAGTGAGGAGGAAGAAGAGGGAGGAGGAGAGAGACACGGTTTATTCAGGTGTGACGTTTAAAGACCACGAGTGAAGCTTTCCATCAAAATTCATCTTCATCACAAGGATGATCACAATTTATCAAACATGTCCTCCTTCACATCGGTGCACATTACAGTATATGAGCTGTAAACTGTAAATTTTCCTTTAAAAACAAAAAGAGTCTCTTGGAGCTGTGCTTATTCTTAAATGTTTTTTCAAAGAAACAAATTAAAACTTCAAAAATTGTACAATGATGTGCTTACATTTTAAACATTGTGTAGTCTTAAGATTCTGCATACTCCCCTTGCCTAAGGGTAAAAAATGGCCCACTTTCACTCAACCCCTCAACCCCGAATGTATTTTGAATGAAGAAACAATCTGTCACTCATCACAAACTTTGTCATCAAATTTTAAGTTGAAAAAAGAACAGTTAGGGAGTTTTATTTGCTATTAAACATAGTGGTTGGTCATTTTTCACCCTTAAGACAACACAAGGTTTAAATGTCGTTCAATGTTGCTAAATCTTACACAGTTTAGGGCGGCAGTGTAGTGCAGTGGTTAGGGAAGAGGAGGTGAGTCTCATTCAGGTCATGTACTGCGTTTGTACCTTTGAGAAGGCTGTTAACGTGAATGACTTCAGTGTATATTTAATATGAAACTGTACACATGTTGAATTGTGGAAGTCACTCTGGGTAAAAGAGCCTACTAAACGCCAGTAATGTGATCTTAAACAGAGATGGAAAAGTGAAACATTAGGACGACAAAACAAGATCAGACTGCTAATGTGTCATCAGTGATTCACTGATTAGAAAGGAATGTAGTTTTTGAGGGTTGGAAAGAGTCGATGATAAAAATACATTCTGTTCTAGAGCCATTTATTTTAGGGTTAATATGCCTAGTTTCTGCTGGGGACAGTAGTGTCATTTCACAACTCTTTATGAAAGGTCAAATTCTGCCCTGACCTCTTTTCATATAATATCATAGACATGAAATACAGTGGTGTGCAAACATTCAAAGATTGAGGATCGGTTCAACTAACTAACTTTACCGGGTATAGTAGCTCAACCCATGTCCCCCCTTTCATGCCAATGCCCAGCCATGTACTACTTGAGTGTTTTTATTCCTGCTGGGAAGGTTTTTGTTGGTGGGGGTGGTCTTTTTCTGGCTCCACTGCCAAGCATCTTTATGAAAATGCCTCTGTAAAATAGTCTATACAAATAAAATATGATATATTTCTATGAAGTTTAATGCAGAATTATTTGTAATGGTAAATATTGTTCATGCTTTTTTCTTTGATATTTCCATAGATCAGACAGTCAGGGTACATACATAATTCCTATCACAATCCACCTTAATGTATAAATACCACTCATTTTAAGTTTTACAGGGATATTTACTCCACATACAGCAGAGAGGCATGTGGAGATAATGTATCTTTGCACATCCACACCAGCACGTCTGGCATACAGTACAAAATCTGCCACTTCTAAGCCAGGGTCACTGTGAATCTGTGTACTCTTCTGCATGTTTTACTGAACATGCTTTCTGAAGACAAGGCCTCCTGCAGCCAGAGCCCTCTCTGTACCTTCAATAGCCAAAGCACTTCCTGTATGCACAGCGACAGCTTTCTTGTGCTCTCAGTTATCGATGCTGCACAGAGAACTGGACGCATTTTCTGACTGAATGAGTCAGTGGCATATACCTTCCTGTGTTCACCGGGTCTTATAATCTAGAGAAAAAAGAGAGTAATGCCCTTACCCAGAATGGACTTTAGTAAAGTATTTACCTTAGAGAGCTGAGCATGATTATAACATCCTTTGAGTCTTACTCTTCATGTGCAAAATTACTGGTATAAGACTGGTATAATGGCCATCACACATAAATAAGATGGCAAACATTTCAATTGCATGTTATTTTAGTGTTAATACATTTCTACATGTTTTTGAACATACTCTTGATTGCATTTCATACATTGAACTATAACACATAAAGAAATGTCACAGAGTCAAACTCATTAGACTGCAGAAACTGTACTCAGCTAAGCCAACTGGTCTTTCACTCCAGGTTAACTTATACCAGTGCTATAGGAGATTGTGAAAGAGTGTGTCTGCCATTGCGATAACTTTGATTCCAGATGTGTCCGACACTTTAAAAATTAATCCTGCTTCTAGGTAGCTCATAGAAACTGCAACAAAGCATTTATATTCACACATTTATAAAAACTCTGACCTAAACCCCCATAAGAGCAAGCCTAGGGCACCAGTGGCAAGAAAAAAACTCCCTGGTGACAGAAGTTCATCCCAAGGAACTTGATGCTTGGATGGATCCAGACTGAAGGGGGAGCCCATCCTCCTCAGTCCTTCTGCTGACTGTCTTCTCATGACCTAAATTCATATAATTTTCAGAAAATCTCCCAAAAATACACAGTACATTTTTGTGGTTTTAAGGATGATCTGGAGAGAAAATCTGACTATTTGATTAATACCACCCTAGAAAAATGGTGACAGTAAAAAAGGCAGGCAGTAAATGTCACATGGAGATACATCTTGCTGATACACTGCCTGTGTTGAGATCAAGTGTACTCTTGATTAAATTTGATACATTGAAGCATAAAAATGCTTCAAAAAAGTACCAGCACAAGCAGTTATAAGAGACTATGCTATCAAGAAAGAGCATGGGGGTCAAGCAGACATTGGGGTTAGGTTGTAGGCAAAAATTTACTTGTTTCTAAAAAGCTCATAGAAACTGACAGAAATCTTTTACACACAGCTCTCTTTTTCATCAGTAGCACAATGTGTTTGTCTGTTTCAGACTGTTCTGTTGTGGTGACAGGGGAGATTCAGTTATTTTCCACCCACAGCCTTATATATTCAGCTTTACTCAGACCAGAGCTACACAGGAAGACTGACCTGCATTACAGAGCTGTGTTCACACCTCCCTCTCTCAGCACTGGAACCACACTGGCACCACACCTTTCCATTTTTCAACTGTCCAGAAAAGAGTGGCTTTAAAACATTGCACAAACAACATTTCAAAATACAAATAATGAAAAATCTGTTCCTGCATAAACCGTGCTTAAATTCTAGTGACAATAGATTGGTATTGCCCTCTATAATTAAAGAGGGCTTTTAACTTTGATATTCTGTATTCATCATCATTCATATGTTTTCTTCTAAAATGTGTGCAATGTAAAACTTTTCAGAATGACACTATTTTTGTCTGATTATGCTGTTTTAGAGAAATGTTTTAAGCTTGTGTGCATCCTTCAGATATACTGCTTGCAATGATGAATATCACTCATCATATCAATACCTCTCTCTCTCTCTATCTCTCTCTCTCTCTCTCTCTCTGAATCCCTCCCCCTATTTCGACGCAGACTAAAAATACACCTAAACCTAACTCATGACATCCTGCATGATCCTTTACAGTGAGTAGGATCAAAACTGTGATGAACATTACTCTGATCTACTCTTATTCAGAAATGCTAGAAAATTCACCCCTGGGCAACTGCAGCAGGATGTGAAATTAAATACCCTCGAAAACCTCACTTCCTGTTCCAGCAAAGTAGGTCTACTAGGGCCAACATGCTCTGCAAGGCCTTTTTTGTCCTCAGCCATCAACCGTGAGACAGGATCAATATTTCCTATGAAACTCTTCTTTTAAATCAGTAGGTTTTTCAAAGGCATCTGATTAAAGAGGTGCCAACAACACATATGGCTTCCTCCTCTTCCTTTCCACAGCAGGGACATTCAGAACCACGGATAGTGCCTGCAGGACCAGGAGAAACTTCAGCACCCTGCTCCTCAAGCCGGGACAGCCCACTTTCAGACACAAAAGCCAGGGATCACATGAGGTACCGAAACATGCGTTTGGCCCATTTAAACTCTTGTGTTCTTGGGAAAGAATGGGGTCCTTACCATTCAGTCAAGACCCAGGTGCCCAAAGTGTACTTTCATACATGTCCAGTGGTGGTGATAAAGGTGCAGCGCCACAAGGGCCCCTGGTTTGGGAGGGGCCATGGGCACCGGGGCCCCCGGTTTGGGAGGGGCCATGGGCACAGGGGCCCCTGGTTTGGGAGGGGCCATGGGCACTGGGGGCCCTGGTTTGGGAGGGGCCATAAGCACTGGGGCCCCTGGTTTGGGAGGGCCCATGGGCACCAGGGCCCCTGGTTTGGGAGGGGCCATGGGCACTGGGGCCCCTGGTTTGGGAGGGCCAATGGGCACTGGGGCCCCTGGTTTGGGAGGGGCCATAAGCACTGGCGCCCCTGGTTTGGGAGGGCCCGTGGGCACTGGGGACCGTGGTTTGGGAGCGCCCATTGGCACTGGGGCCCCTTGTTTGGGATGGTCCATGGGCACTGGGGCCCCTGGTTTGGGAGGGTCCATGGGCACTGGGGCTCATCTTAACTAGCTGCCGCCACTGAACATGTCACTGCTGAAGAAATTATGTTTAGGCTTCAGAACATCATTTCTGCCCAAGTTAAACACGAGAAGATTGAGGATCAGTTCAACTAACTGACTTTACCTAGTATAGTAGCCCAACCCATGTCCCCCCTTTCATGCCAAAGCCCAGTCATGTGCCTTATGCACCCACATAAATCTCAGGTCATGACTAGGGTTAGGCTCCCAGGTCAAATGACACAGGTTTTTCTCATTCACAGCAATAGCAAACACAGGTTCCTCATTCATTGCTTTAGTGTGAAAGAGGTATGAGATAATACCAGTTTGCCTCCCAGAGAGGCAGTTCTTGAACTCAGTTTCAGAACTTGCCTCCCCCTCACAGACAGAGAGGACTAACAGACTCATGGGCATGACAGCACGCTGGCTCTGCTTCCACCATGCAGCACACCTCTCTGTATACCTTTCTACCACAACTGTTTCCACTTTTTACCTTTGTTGTAAAATTAAACGTTTTTTCCCACTACAACCGCACGACCTCTTCCCTCATCTGTGCCACGTGCCCATAGTGCTGCATGACATAAACACACACACACACACACACACACACACACAGACACACACACACACACCCACACAAACACATGCACAAACTTGCACACACACACATATACACACACACATGCACAAACGTGCACACACACACACACATGCACAACTGTGCACACACACACATATGCACACACACAAGCACAAATGTGCACACACACACACACACACACACACACACACACCTGCACAAATGTGCACAAACACACGCACAAATGTGCACACACACACATACACACACACATGCACAAACATGCACACACATAGACACACCTATAAACACGCACTAACGCACAAATGTGCACACACATACACATACATTCTTGAACCTCTACACAGGCACACACACACACACACACACACACATAAACACATATACGCACACACACACACACAAACACACACACAAACTTTCACACACACATATATTTACACACACACATACACACATAAACTTTGTCACCCAAAACATGTTTTAACAGCCAATTATATCTGCCCCTGACTTGTGACCTCCTACTGGAAAATGATCAGCTCAAGTCCTCCTACTCTGTACACTTTGAGTTTTACAGTGCAGGGTACAACAGGGTCTCAACCAGAGGAGAGACTCAAGGACAGAAGAGCTCAGATACAGCGATGGCAGCCCTCTGTGTTATTCTGATGTTTTTCAGCAAACTGCGTAAGTGTATACTTGTTTCTGACTTATTGACAAAAATAATTTTACAATCATTTTAAGCAGTGTACAGAGAGTACACAGAGAATGGTGGGTGTTTCTGCTTTGTTTTTTCCCCCCATTGTCAGTGAAGTTGAAATATTGCTTTCTGTTGGATTCCAGGTGGTCTGCTTGGGCAGAGTGTAGTTCAGCCCAACGCTGTGGTGACAGCTCAGCTTGGAGACACCGTGACTCTCCCGTGTTTCTGTTCTGATAGAAGAGGAGCAGCCGTGATCAGCTGGATAAAGCACCCACTTGGACAGAAGCCTCAGCATGTCACAAAGATGGTGAACTATGATACAGATGCTGTGTTTTTCAATGAGTTTAAAAACAGTCCACGTCTCAGTGCTAAGACAGCAGAGGGAAGCTTTAACCTGACTGTCTCAAATGTAGAGCCATCAGATTCAGCAACATACTACTGCACTTTTATTCACTTCTTCGGTGAAATCAGCTTTGGAAATGGAAGTACATTAATAGTGACGGGTAAGTATCAATTATATTTTTCCTTAGCTTAACTTGTCGAAATTGTAATTTGTCATTCTACGTTATAAATTGAAGTTATGCTTCTTTTTTCCAATACTTCAGTATCGGTTCAATTTATCTGACAAAAAACCTGTGTTTGATTCGATTTTGGTCAAAAATGAGATAAGCGCAGATTTGGAAAATTGAAATACTCATCTATCGTTCAGCTATGAATCCATGACACGTCACAATGAGAAAATATGAAAAATAAGAATAAAAAAGTAAAAATATAAAATCTACCCGGGTCCGGTCGGGTCCTGTTGGTTCTCCTCATTGTTCTTTGCTGGCGCATCAGCTGTAGCCCATTGTTTCTTTGAACATGAAATCAATCACTCAAAACGCATTCACTGAAATTGCCCTAGTGATGAAGATGTTGAAGATTTGTGGGATTAATTATTGTGACTAATATAGAATCGGACTGATTACTCTTATTTTGTGATGTACATTGTTTGATGATGTATGATGGTTTGCATGCTGTATATTACAAAGAAGTTTTAGAAAATTTAATAGCTTTTACATTTTTTGAATAAAAAAGAAAGCATTCAAAACTGATTGAAGAAATTGCATTTCTTTCTTGTTTATCTTATTAAGTTTCAGTGTGTGCAGTGTATCCCTGTAATCTTTTGTAGAGATATTAGTGGAAAACATTGAAGCATTAAAAATGAATTGCTTCATTTGAATATAATTTTAAAAATGTATTTAATGCAATGGTTTTAGTTTCTAGTATACTAAAATGCATGTAGTTAATCAATAGCCTTTTTCACATAACATTGCTTATAGACGTGATCATTTCTAGTGCACAAACTGCATCTGAATCACACATATGTGCAAAAACATGCTGCACTTTATATTATAATTGGTGGAGTCATCTTCAGCTCTCTGTATAACCTACAATAATACACAGCCAGACTGCATTTAAATGTAAACCTTACACAGTGGAATCCAAAGGACAATTCTGTATTGAGTGTAATGAGTGCTAACTTTTGACAGGGCCAGAGTCCCAGAGCAGGACAGTAGTGCTGCAGCAGCCCGAGTCTGAGTCAGTGCAGCCAGGAGACTCTGTGACTCTGCAGTGTACAGTACACTCTGAGACCTGTGCAGGAGAACACAGTGTGCACTGGTTCAGACCGGGCTCAGGAGAGTCCCCTCCAGGAATCATTCACACCCATGGACACAGGAGTGATGAGTGCCAGAGGAGCTCTGGGACTGTGTCTCCCACACAGAGCTGTGTCTACAACTTCCCCAAGAGGAACCTCAGCCTCTCTGATGCTGGGACTTACTACTGTGCTGTGGCCACTTGTGGGGAGATCCTGTTTGGGAACGGGACCAAGCTGGACTTCAAGGGTAGGAACAAAACAGGCACATTGGGAAATTTTGTTTTTAAAAGACATTGAAGACAAAGGAGTTATTGTGCATCTACTGTACATTACAATGTTCACTTAAGGACATTCTAATCACGTATTTGTGATCTCCGATCTTGAAAGGTTAATGCAACTTGTGAAGAATTCTAAAATTGAATTTTGCCTCTAAATCGTCAGGAAATGAAGCGTTCCTTTATTGCTTGGCGGGAGCTTTGGCGTTGAGTGTGATCCTACATATTGTCCTCGCTCTGAGCAGGAGAAAAAACTGTGAGAACTGCAAAGGTAAGAGACCAAGGTATCAATGTGTGGTACATGTAATATGTATTATTTCACAGCTTATACACAATGAAATTTGTGTTGCATCAAAAAGTATGATGCATAGACAATATTACAAATACTCAATAAGAGAGAATTTAGAAAATACAGTATGTTAAGTGATTGTGTAAAATAGTTTAAGAAAATTGAGTACAATATTGTCAGGCCATTTTGTGAATAGCATGCAGTAATATTTATCTGCAGTTCCTGTACAGTTCTGCAAAACAACAGGTAAAGCTACTCCATCGGTACAGATTACTGTCTCACACTACTTGTGCTGTAGGTATGTGCACATCTAGTCATACAGTGTCACATGTAATGTAAAAGCCAAATCTCACTTGAATTTATGAAACTTCAGCTTCTGATATGGGCCCCAATATATACCAGCTGGCATGAACTAAAGTATAGCCACTTGATATGTGAGGCAGCTGTGATGTGACAGTCCCTCATTGTGAAAATAAAATGGCTCTTGAGCGAAAGGTATGAAGACAGTGCAGATTATTCTGACCACCAAAAGTTTTAATCCCTACTGTGGTGAATATGATGCTCTATATGAAAACAAACAGCTCTTATTGTCATGAATAAAATAACATATTGTCAGTTAAAATAATCATTGCATTACATTAATTGCATTTGGCTGACGCTCTTATCCAGAGCGATGTACCATTGATTAGACTAAGCAGGAGACAATCCTCCCCTGGAGCAATGCAGGGTTAAGGACCTTGCTCAAGGGCCCAACGGCTGTGAGGATCTTATTGTGGCTACACCGGGGATCGAACCACCGACCTTGCGTGTCCTAGTCATGTATCTTAACGACTACGCTACAGGCCACCCCTACAATAATAACAATAATAATAATAATCATAATAATAATAATAATAATAATAATAATAATAAAAATAAGAGGAAATATTGCTTACATAGTTGATTACACATAATTAAAGTAGTTGCATTAGTTGAACAATTATTTTCAGACTCTAGTGGTTTATACTTATTTTTAATTTGTTGTCATGTATTGTAATTTGTTTTAGCATTTGTTTCAGTAACTTTTGACTTGCTGCTGCCTATTTTGGTCAGGTTGCTCTTGAAAATAGTGATTCTTAATCTCAATGAGCCTATCCTGGTTAAATATAGATTAAATAAAATAAATGAATAATAAATAAATGAATTAATAATTTTACTCAAACAGGGGCTGCATCAAACAACCAAGTGTCCTTGTCGGGCGAACAGGTACAAATATTATATTTCATATTTTTAATGAACTAAAGCAATTTCTGTGTTGAATATCCTGGTAAAATGATCATCGGAATGAGGAGTAACTGTATGTGTCTCATGTTTCCTTTTAGCATCAAGATGAAGCGATGAATTACGCTGCTTTGACTTTCACCACCAAGAAACCCAAAGTGAGGAGGAAGAAGAGGGAGGAAGAGAAAGAAATGGTTTATTCAGGTGTGACATTTAAAGACCATGAGTGAAGCTTTCCATCAGAATTAATCTTCGTCACAAGAATGATCACAATTTATGTCCTCCTTCGCAGTATCTGTAAACTGTAAATTTGCCATAAGAAACTAAAAGAGTCTCTTGGAGCGGTGCTTATTCTTAAATGTTTTTTCAAATAAACAAATGAAAACTTCAAAAATTGTACACTGATGTGCTTGCATTTTAACCCTAGTGCAGTCTTTAGATTCTGCATACTCCCCTTGTCCTAAGGCAAAAATGGCCCACTTTCACTCAACTCCTCAACCCCAAATGTATTTTGCATGAAGAAACAATCTGTCACTCATCACAAATTTTTTTCACCCTAAAGAAAACACAAGGTTTAAATGTCGTTCAATGTTACTAAATCTGACACAGTTAAGGGCGGCAGTGTATTGCAGTGATTAGGGAAGAGGAGCTGACTCTCATTCAGGTCATGTACTGCGTTTATACCTTTGAGAAGGCCTTTTCTGGCTCCACTGGAAAGCATCTTTATGAAAATGCCTCTGTAAAGTACTCTCTAGAAATAAAATATGATATATTTCTATGAAGTTCAATGGATAATTATTTGTTATGCTCAATATTGTTCATGCTTTTTTGTTTGATATTTGTTTAATGCTTTCTGAAGTTAAAGCCTCCTGCAGCCAGAGCCCTCTCTGTACCTTCAATCGCCAAAGCACTTCCTGTATGCACAGCGACAGCTTTCTTGTGTTCTCAGTTATCGATGCTGCGCAGTGTGTTCTAGAAGAACTGGACGCATTTTCTGACTGAATGACTCAGTGGCAGATAACGTCCTGTGTTCACAGGGGCTTATAATCTAGAGAACAAGGAGAGAGTAACGCCCTTAGCCAGAATGGACTTTAGTAAAGTATTTACCTTATAGAGCTGAGCATGATTATAGCATCCTTTGACTCTTACTCTACATGTGCAAAATAACTGGTATAAGACTGGTATAATGGCCATCACACATAAATAAGATGGGAAACATTTCAATTGCATGTTATTTTAGTGTTAATACATTTCTCTATGTTTTTGAACATACTCTTGATTGCATTTCATAGATTGAACTATAACACATAAAGAAATGTCACAGAGTCAAACTCATTAGACTGAATAAACAAGCACATACTGTACTCAGCTAAGCCAATTGGTCTTTCACTCCAGGTTAACTTCTACCAGTGCTTTGCGAGATTGTGAAAGAGTGTCTCTGCCATTGGGGTAACTTTGATTCCAGATGTGTGCGACACTTTAAAAATAAATCCTGCTTCTAGGTAGCTCATAGAAACTGCAACAAAGCATTTATATTCACACATTTAAAAAACTGACCTAAAGCCGCATGAGAGCAAACCTAGGGCACCAGTGGCAAGACAAAACTCCCTGCTGACAGAAATTCATTCCAAGGAACTTGATTCTGGTTGCTTGGATGGATCCAGACTGAAGGGGGAGCCCATCCTCCTCAGTCCTTCTGCTGACTGTCTTCTCATGACCTAAATTCATATTATTTTCAGAAAATCTGCCAAAAATACAAAGTACATTTTTGTGGTTTTAGGATGATCTGGAGAGAAAATCTGACTTTTTGACTAAATGCCAGATGCCATGGACATACCTATTGCTGATACACTGACTGTGTTGAGATCAAGTGTACTCTTGATTGTGAGACGGGTGCGTGGGGGTTGGACCCAAAATGCACGACTCAGAAACAATAGTAAAATAAAGTCCCGTTAGGGCTTTATTCGGGACGAGTCCCAGGAGCGTAGTCCAATACAAGCAAAGTCCATACACGAAGATCCAGCCAAACAAATACAAAACAAACAAAAAGCACGGTGCCGAGGGAAGAGGCAATCTCGTAGTCGGTAGGCGTGCAGGGAGGTCCGGTAGCAGGAGAGCTGTCAGCGGGGCAGATGAACAGGCGGACGGCAGGCAGAGGCGTAGTCGTGGGCGAAGCGGGAGTCGAAACCATGAAACAATCAGCGGGGCAAAAGTACAAAAACGGTAGGCGGGGAGACGTAGTCAATAAACAAAACGAAGGTCACAAAACAGAAATCAATAATCGATGGTCAGTAACAGGCGTGGATCGTAACGTGTAATCAAACAGTAACTAATGCTCAAGAGTTGCGTGGAAAACAGAGGCAGACAATTTCGCAGTGAACAGTTGCGCGACTGGGCTATGAATGCAGGTGTGGACAGGTGTAGACAATTAGTTAGAGCGTAGCAAGGAAATGGAAAACAGGTGCGATGGATGACAAGTTTAACAAGGAGATTAGTAATCGTTAGTAATAAACCTATCCTGGCCCTAGCATTAGTAAATTAGTAAATGACATGCACGAGAAACGTAAGGTAACATGAACACATGATTAGTCTTGTTAGTTTCTCCCCATCCTGATCTAGCGTTAGTAGTTTTAGTAAATAGACAAATATAAACATTAGGGGAGTGAAGGACAGAACGAGAGAGAGAGAGAGAGAGGAGAGAGAGAGAGAGAGAGAGGAGAGAGAGACGAGATGAGAGAGATGAGAGAGAGAGAGAGAAAAGGCGGAACGCAAGGTTTGCGGAAAAACATGTAAAAGTGTATGCATAACAACGACCAGTTAACGTAACAATAAACATGCATCGAAACATAACACAAAAGCGAAACTAAGACGATAATCACTCAACATAACCAGGTAATATAATCGTAACGAAACATAACTAGACATGACGAGAAATAAATCGTAACAAGAAATAAACTAAACAACATGGCGAACCTAGACTAACATAATACATGATAAGACACTACGTGACTAAGACAACATGAATAAACATAAAACATGGCGAGACAGACCTGAAACGTGACAGATTGAATTTGATATATTGAAGCATATCAGCTTCAAAGATGCTTCAAACAAGCACCAGCACAAGCAGTTATAAAGAGACTATGCTATCCATTGGGGTAAGTTTGTAGGCAAAAATTAACTTGTTTCTAAAACGCTCATAGAAACTGACAGAAATCTTTTACAGGCAGCTCTCTTTTTCATCAGTAGCACAATGTGTTTTTCCGTTTCTGACTGTTCTGTTGTGGTGACAGGGAGGTTCACTTATTTTCCACCCACAGCCTTTATCTATTCAGCTTTACTCAGACCACAGCTACACAGGAAGACTGACCTGCAGTAAATGTCACATGGACATACCTATTGCTGATACATTGCAACTGCAGTACAGAGCTGTGTTCACACTTCCCTCTCTCAGCACTGAAACCCCACTGGCACTCCCCCCTCATGCCTCAGACCACCTTTATATTTTTCAACTGTCTAGAAAAGAGCGGCTTTAAAAAACTGCACAAACTACATTTCAAAACACAAATAATGAGAAATCTGTTCCTGCATAAATTGTGCTTAAATTCTAGTGACAAAAGATTGGTATTGCCCTCTGTAATTAAAGAGGGCTTTTAACTTTAATATTCTGTATTCATCATCATTCACATGTTTTCTTCTAAAATGTGTGCAATGTAAAACTTTTCAGAATTACACTATTTTGGTCTGATTATGCTGTTTTTAGACATATGTTTTAAGCTTGTGTGCATCCTTCAGATTTCGGATATACTGCTTGCAATGATGAATATCATTTTCAATATCACAATAAAACCATTTTCAGGGCATTTTCAGTGTAAATTATAGACTGTTTCTAACTTCATAACATCCTGAGACCTGCTTGCTGGAAGAATGCTTGGCTCTGTGGTTTTGTCTCTCTGGCCATTGACTCAAAACAAAACCTTGTGCTCCACCTTTGTGGTTTCCATAGCATGCATATCTCTCTCTCTCTCTCTCCTCTCTCTCTCATACTCTCTCTCTCTCTCTCTCTCTCATCTCTCTCTCTCTCTCTCTCTCTCTCTCTCTCTCTCTCTCTCTCTCTCTCTCTCTCTCTCTCTCTCTCTCTCTCTCTCTCTCTCTCTCTCTCTCTCTCTCTCTCTCTCTCTCTCTCTCTCCTCTCTCTCTCTCTCTCTCTCTCTCTCTCTCTCTCTCTCTCTCTCTCTCTCTCTCTCTCTCCTCCCTCCCTCCCTCCCTCCCTCCCTCTCAGAATCCCTCCCTGTATTTCGACGCAGACTAAAAACACACTGTTTCAAGATTGAGGATCGGTTCAGCTAACTAACTTTACCGAGTATAGTAGCCCAACCCATGTCCCCCCTTTCATGTCAAAGCCCAGCAATGTGCCTTATGCACCCACATAAATCTCAGGTCATGACTAGGGTTATGCTCCCAGGTCAAATGAGAAAGGTTTCCTCATTCACAGCAATAGCAGGTTCCTCATTCATTGCTTTAGTGTGAAAGAGGTATTAGATAATACCAGTTTGCCTCCCAGAGAGGCAGTTCTTGAACTCAGTTTCAGAACTTGCCTCCCCCTCACAGACAGAGAAGCCTAACAGCTGGCTCTGCTTCCACCATGCAGCACACCTCTCTGTATACCTTTCTACCACAACTGTTTCCACTTTTTACCTTTGTTGTAAAATGAAATGGTTTTTTTTTCACTACAACCGCACTACATTTTACATTTTACATTTTTGTCATTTGGCAGACGCTTTTAATCCAAAGCGACTTACAAGTGCATAGGTTCTACCACAAGTCAAAGCATCACATCCATAACGAGGAAAATACACATGGAATGCTGTTCTAAACATATAGTCGTCATCATAAGTGCCACTACCTCTTGTCTCATCTGGGCCACGTGTCCATAGAGCTGCATGACACACACACACGCACAAACGTGCAGACACACACATACACACACACATGCAAAAACGTGCACACACACACACATACACACACACGCACAAATGTGCACACACACATACACACACACGCACAAATGTGCCCACACACACACACACACACACACACACATGCACAAACGTGCACACACGCACACACACACACACACATACACACAGGTTATGTCTGATCAGGGCTCATATGAGCTGCCTGAGGAAGCCCAGCTTTGGTGGATGTGGAGCTGTTGCTTCAGTGAAAGACACACTTCTCCCTCCTCTAATCCAACCACACTGGAGCTGATGATGCCCTTTTTACAGTTAAAAGGCTGAACCAACAGCCACTCTCATTACCATGTTAATTTTAATTCATAGTATTATCATAAAGTATTAACTGTGTATTTTCACAAATAATCACAATAATCAAACTGGAAATAGCGTTTTCTCTTGTTGCACTGAGAATGTTTGTACGCAGAACTTTGTCACCCAATAAATTACCTGTTTGAACAGCCAATAATATCTGCCCCTGACTTGTGACCTCCTACTTGAAAATGATCAGCTCAAGTCCTCCTACTCTGTACACTTTGAGTTTTACAGTGCAGGGTACAACAGGGTCTCAACCAGAGGAGAGACTCAAGGACAGACAAGCTCAGATACAGCGATGACATCCCTCTGTGTTATTCTTGTGTTTTTCAGCAAACTCTGTAAGTGTATACTTGTTTCTGACTTAATGACCAAAATCATTTTACAATCATTTTAAGTAGGGTACAGAGAGTACACAGAGATTGGTGGATGTTTTTGCTTTGTTATTTGCCCCCATTGTCAGTGAATTTGAAATATTGCTTTCTGTTGGATTCCAGGTGGTCTGCTTGGGCAAATTGCAGTTCAGCCCAACGCTCTGGTGACAGCTCAGCTTGGAGACACTGTGACTCTCCCATGTTTCCTTTCTGATATGGAAGGAGCGGCCACGATCAGATGGATAAAGCATCCACTTGGACAGAAGCCTCAGGATGTCGCAAAGATGGTGAACTATCAATCAGATGCTGTGTTTTTCAATGAGTTTAAAAACAGTACACGTCTCAGAGCTAAGAAAGCAAAGGGAACCTTTAACCTGACTGTCTCACATGTAGAGCCATCAGATTCAGCAACATACTACTGCGCTTTTATTCACCTCTTCAATGAGATCAGCTTTGGAAATGGAAGTACCTTAATGGTGACGGGTAAGTATGAAACATATTTTATTTTTCCATAGCCTAACTTGTTGAAATTTTAATTTGTCATTCTACATTATAAAATGAAGTTATGCTTCTTTTTTCCTATATTTAAGTATTGATTCAATTAATCTGACAAAAACACTTTGAAGTCTTGCCATAAAATAGATTTTTACAGTATGAACTCTTTAGGGTGATGCTTTCACCAAAAGCAGAGCTGCCATTTGCTGAACATCATAAAGGCTACGTGTATATAGTCAGTGAGCACTTGAATAGACTTTTTTTAGACTTAATACTTCTTCTGCTGGTGTAGCCTGTCCATTTGGAGGATTGACATGTTATCGTTCAGCAATAAATCCATGAAACGTCACAATGAGAAAATATGAAATAAATATATAAATATAAAATCTAGTCGAGTCCGCTCGTATTTCCGGTTGGTTCTCCACATTGTTCTTTGCTGCTGCATCAGCTGCAGCCCTTTGTTTCTTTGCACATGAAATCAATCACTCAATATGCATTCACTGAAATTGCCCTAGTGATGAAGATGTTGAAGATTTGTGGGATTAATTATTGTGACTAAAATATAATTGGACGACTGATTACTCTTATTTTGTGATGTACATTGAATAATGATGTATGATGATTTGCATGATTTATATTACAAAGAAGTTTGAGAAAATTAGAAATTTTTACATTTTTTAAATAAAAAAAGAAAGCATTCAAAACTGATTGCAGAAATTGCATTTCTTTCTTGTTTATCTTATTAAGTTGCAGTGTGTCCCTGTCATCTTTTGTAGAGATATTAACCATTTCTGCTCTAGTGGAAAACATTGAAGCATTAAAAATTAATTGCTTAATTTTGTTATGTTTGCATGTGTAAAGACTGAACTAAAGTTAGGCTACTGTAGATACATAAATGAATGAATAAACAGACACGGTTAATTCACATGGGTAATTCATTCTCCATTTTATCTCTTCTCCAACTCTCACTCTCCTTCTGGACATTACATATTTACTATGCATATTGCGTTCTCGCCACCTACTGGCGAGTATTCAGAACACAACATTCCCCCCTTACGTAAACAATATTACCAGTAACTAGCATGGGGTTAACAACAGTGTATATCACCAGCAATAAGAATGATTAGGAGAGAATAGTGCATAACCTTAGCACTCAGAATATTAGTAGTAATACGTAGCAAAATGCATGACCTTTCGTTTTAAACATTTCACATGCATGTTTTTTTACATTATTGGCATTTGGCAGACGCTCTTATCCAGAGCGACGTACAGTTGATTAGACTAAGCCGGAGACAATCCTCCCCTGGAGCAATGCAGGGTTAAGGGCCTTGCTCAAGGGCCCAACGGCCGTGCGGATTTTATTGTGACAACACCGGGATCAGAACCACCGTCCTTGCGTGTCCCAGTCATTTATCTTAACCACTACGCTACAGGCCACCCTGTTTCAAAGTATCAACCAGTTATTACTAGGAATATCAAGAAGTAGAAAATAGAGCATGAAATAGAACTCTCTTCAGTATCATAACAAGACTGAAAATAGTGGTAAAACATCAGCAGAAGGCTCAGTAGTATCCACATCATAAGTCTCAGAATTTGTATCGGTATATATAGAATGATATCCATAGCCAAGGAACATTCGTTTAGGTGTGTAAGTGTGTGCTTAAGTCACATCGTCCTCAAGCCAGCTCGGAGGCCATCTGACACGAGCAGGGGCCGTATGAGAGTCCATGGCCCCCGGGAGGTCAGACTCGGAAACTGTGGAGTCGTCACTCACTGCATCGTGTGGAGAGCGAGCAAACGTCTCAGGTGAAGCAGAAGCATGGTATCTAGCCAGCCGTGATGCATGCCATTTCCTACCATCTGACAGAAGAAAAGTGCTCTGACCAACTTGCCTCCTTATCACCAGTGGCTTGGAGTAGCGTGGATGCGCCTTTGGAACATGAAAGGGCTTCCGGACACGCACTCTGTCCCCTTCTTTGAAAACTGTACTGTGTGCTCCACGACGGGAGTCAGTGTATGACCTAATTTTAGCTTGTCGGGATGATACTCTCTGACGAAGCACATCCGTATCAATGCTTGTCAGTGGTGAGGCAAGGACATGGAGGTGTGTGCGCATTTTTCTTCCATGCAGTAACTCAAATGGAGAGAGTCCAGTGGTCGCATGTGGAGTGGCACGGTACACCTGTAAGGAGTCTGTAACTGTAGCTTTCCATGGCTTCTGTTGTAGGATAGCGGACTGTATGGATGCGCTCAGGACACGGTGAAAGCGTTCAACTGCTCCGTTTGCTGCAGGGTGGTAAACTGCTGTACGTATGTGCTTAATGTCACGCTCTTTCAAGAATGCAGCAAACTGTTTAGACGGGAATTGAGGCCCATTGTCTGATACAATGGTTCTCGGGTTACCTAATCTGCTGAACACTGAAGCCAGAAAAGTAATGATGTTGGCTGAGGTCGCAGAAGGCGTGAAAGCAACCTCAGGCTACTTGGTGTGGTAGTCAGTCAGTGTGAGGGCAAAACGGCAGTCCGGAGTAGCAGTCTCAAACGGATCAACCACGTCAACGCCTAGCTTCTCCCACGGCTCTGCTGGAAAATGTACTGGTTGTAATGGTGCAGCAGAGGGCGCAGCAGACTTATCTGAAGACTGACATAGATAGCAGTTCTTAATCTGAGTGTTGACAAATTCATCCATACCTGGCCACCAGTAGATTTCACGGAAGCGTTGCTTGGTTCTTACAATACCTTGGTGGCCTTCGTGAGCCAGGCCGACCAGGGTGTGACGCAGGGTGACAGGAGCAATGAGCCGTAAGCCTCGGAAAGTGTAGTCGTTTTGCACAGACAGTTCATGGTGGAGCTTGTAGTATGGACGTATGATTGAACTTAAAGCGGCAGGAGAGGGAGGCCACAGATCAGCAATCTGTGCACGCAATGCACAGAGCTCAGGGCAGGAGGTAGACGCAGCAGCAAACTCACCAGTGGAGACAGCAGACAGGTGATCAGCCGACAGCATGGCCACAAACTCAGGTTCAGCCTCTGGTTCATCAGCAGCAGCAGGCAGAGGCAGACGGGAGAGGCAGTCAGCAGTATTGTTCTTTGAACCAGGCAGGTATGCAACATCATAACAGAAGCACAGCAGGCGTGCTGCCCAGCGTGCAATACGCATGCCAGCACAGTCAGCTCCTTTGGTAGTCAGGAGAGCGGTCAGTGCCTGGTGATCTGTACACAGGGTAAATCGCCGTCCCCACAAGTAGGTTCTCCATTTCTCTACAGCCCACACGCATCCAAGGGCTTCTTTCTCAACTGTTGAGTATTTGCGTTCAGCAGGAGTCAGAGTCCTGGAAGCAAATGCAACAGTGCGCTCAGTGTGGTCAGACTGGATCTGACGGAGAATAGCACCAAGGCCGTAGTCAGAGGCATCAGTGGAGACAATAGTAGGGAGGTCAGGGTTGAACAGTCTGGAAGCTGCGCTGTGCATCCTCTGACCAGCTAAACTCACTGGGTCTCATTTATGAAACGTTAGTAAATCAAGTAGTAAACGTCCACGCTACTAAAAACCTACTCCGGATTCATGAACGCCGCGGGAAACTCAGATCTGATCGCAAACACGTGTGTATGATCATGAATGCCAATCCATCGGAAAGTGAAAGCGCGCTCCCGGTAATCAGCAATTAGCATAAATCCCCGCCCATGAATAGACAATGATTACCATATAAGGAGGTGTAGACGCATCCAGTCGACCGGTCAGTCATCATGGCGCAAACAAGGAAAGGGAAAGAAAAAAATACTTTTCCGAAGCGGAGATCGAAATCATCTTGGGTGAAGTGGAGTCAAGAAAAAATATTTTATTTTCTTCTATCAGTAGTGGTGTTGTGACAGGGACAGGCAAAGCGAAGGCCTGGAAGGAGGTGACAGATGCTGTTAATGTTGCCTCTGTAGACAATAGAACCATATCCGAGGTTAAACGTAAATGGTTTGACATGAAACTGGAGGCAAAGAAATGCAAAACGGACAAAAAAAACATGCATCAGCCACAGGAGGAGGAGGCTCACAGGCACAAATATCACCTGCTGACGAGCGCATCGCTGGCATTATTGGGGAGACCTCTCTGTCAGGAATTATACCTGACGGAGACACCGACATGCCTCCCCTGGAGACAACATCAAACCCAGATGGTAAGGTGATAATTGTTGTATCATAATACATTTTGAAAACCATCACTGATAGCTTAGTGGTTAGTATAGTTTAACCTAGGTCGTACAGTCCCACCAAACAAACAGAACATTTGTGGGGGTTTCTCTTCGGATTGAATGAAGTGGAAACGGGAAACCAGTAATGTTATATTGTGCGTAATGGTGCGTAATGGATATCAGTGTCGGAATGTTGAGCTATTTAACATTCATTTCAAGAAAGGATACGGATAACATATAGCCCACTGCAGTTTTGTAGGCATCGTCTTCAAATTATTTGAATCTTAAAAGCCTAAAGCTCTGTTTTATACTGTACAGCTCCAAATAAGTCAGTCTGCAGCCAACGTGAATTCAACATTTTTCAAATAAGATTTATTTAATGTTTCTTTCAAATGAAAAAAGGCTAATATTATTTTGCACACCTTCCCAGGTGCATAAGGAAGGGTACCACCTTTATTGTCCAGGCAGATCCATCTTGCCTTCAAGACCCTGTTTGTGCGCTCCACAACGGCCTGAGTAGCAGCGTGTGCCTCATTGTATGCCAGCTCCTGTGGTGTCTGCGGGTTGGTCAGTGGGGGCATAAGCCACGGCGTCAGTGGGTAACCCCTATCCCCTATGGATATAGAAGGGTAAGTCCATATATAAAACACACATGCAATTGTATAGGCAGGCTATATTCTTACCAATGAGCCAGCCGTTCCTCACAGCTCCATCCTCCAAAAATGCGTGCCAACTGCGCTATTATGCAGGATAAATGCATCATGCGTCCCACCAGGCCACCGTGCCACAACGTTTAACAACATACACTTTGCATCACAGATCAGTTGCACATTAACGGAATGAAAGTTTTTCCGGTTTATGTAAGCAAATGCATCACAAAGAATGTGTAATCTATTGAGTCGATTTACATAGATAATTCACAATCATGAACCTAATCTGGATCTTAAACCTGCTAATTGCCAACTAATTTAACTAAATGTGTTAAATTTTTAATTGTTTGTCATGTTCATATCACGTATTTCAAAGACATCTGCGTATTGTTTACATAACAGAGCGCAATATGAATTAAAATGTAAATTTCCAATAGTGACAAGGATTATTTATGTGCATTCTTGAATTTACACTAGCACTACGCGTGGTCAGCAGCAGGTGTAGATTATGTTAGTAGCTACGAAAAGATTGGAGCTACTAAAATATTGATGAATGCCAAAAACCCGTAAATTTCCCTCTACTCACATTTTACACACAAATTCGTTCTGCTCACGTTTCATGAATGAGACCCACTGTCCTGACGAATGCAGTTATGCAGTGGCTCCACAGCAGTAGCAAAGTTGGGAATAAACTTGTTGTACCATGATAAAAGTCCCAAAAATGACCTTAACTTGCCTGCATCAGTAGGAGCTGGGGCATGTAGAACAGCCTTGATGTGGTCCTCGTCTGGCTGAATGCCTCGAGCAGTCACTGTATGTCCAAGGAGACGCAGACTTGACCTGTTGAAGTGGCACTTTGATGTATTCAGTTGTAGCCCGGCATCTTTAATCTGTTGTAGCACAGCTTCCAGTGTCTCATCATGACTGGCTGGTGTATGACCCCACAGAATCACATCATCCAAGTAATTAGCAACGTCAGGCAGGCCTTTAAGAATGGTGGCCAGCATCTTCTGAAAGGCAGAGGGTGCAGAGGCCAGTCCATATGGGACGCGGCAAAATCTGAAAAGTCCTTCGTGAGGAATGAAGGCGGTCATGTCACGGCTTTCCTCGTGCAATGGCAACTGGAAGTAGGCACTTTCCAAGTCAATGGTGGAGAACACTGTAGCTAAGTGCAGCAGGCCCAGCATTTCGTCTATGTGTGGAAGAGGAAAGGAGTCCACAATCACAGCCTTGTTGGGCTCACGCAGGTCCACACACGTTTGAATATTACCTGATTTCTTTTGTGCAACCACTATCGGGGAGACCCAGGGAGAAGCATCTATTCTCTCAATCAGACGCTGGATTTCACTACTCACAGCATTCCGCACAGATAGGGGCAAGTGACGTAATTTCTGACGTACAGGTGTGACAGTCTGTGATACTTTCACTTCATGCACAAACCCTTTTGCGCAGCCAAGAGTGGCCGCAGACAGAGGAGCAGTGGCCATCACAGAAGCAGAGGTCATCAGGGTGGCAGGTTGGAAAGTAGAGCCTTTAATGCACAGACTCAGGCCATTGGTCAAGTCCATGCCAAGCAAAGGAGTCCCAGACTGAAGAAGGATGTTTTGCACGTAGCATTATTCCAGAACACAGTAACAGGTAAACAGCCAATAACTGGAATAGGAGCATGGGAGTAGGTCACTAACTTAGCTGTTGGAGGTAGTAGTTCTCCACCTTTTAAGGCATTTGGACAGAATAGACACTGAGGAGCCTGAGTCCACAGTCAGCTCCACTGGCACTGTAGTAGCAGTTGCAGCCTTAATGTTAACTGTGCATCGAATTTTATCAGACGCATTGTAATCATGTAAGTAAAGAATCTGAACCTCTGGCATGTCAATTTCGCGTACAGAGAGTCTGTGTTGAACGGCACACTCTGGCAAAGTGTCCAATCTTATTACAGTTCTTACACTTAACTGAGGCAGCAGGGCAGGATGGGTCATTTGCAAGATGTCTTTCAGTTCCGTAGCGGTAGCGGGTTCGGCTGGATGTATGACGAGAAGGAGCGGTAGACGGTAATGAAGACGGTGCAGACGGAAAAAGCGGGTTGCGGCGTGTAGATGTTGCAGCAGACACAGCTTGCACAGGCGCTGAGCGATCGCTAGCAATGAACCTAGCTTGCTCACTAGCAGCTTCTATCTGTGTAGCTAATGTGATGGCTCTCTGCAAGGTTAAGTCTGTTTCAAAAAGAAGTCGCTCACGTATGCGAGGATTGTTTACGTTTTCCACTAACTGATCACGCAGCATTTCATCGAAGTTGGATGCAAACTCATATGTAGCTGCAATGTACTGTAGCGCTGATTCATGTGGAGCTTGTGCACGTTTTCGGAAAGCATGGCGCTCAGCCACTATGTTCCGACGTGGAATAAAGTATGTTTCTAGCAACAGCCTGTTCCAATGTCTCACCTTGATCAGGCAGTGTGTAAAAGATTCTCTGTCCCGCTGTCCCAAGGCAGTGTAGAAGAAGTGCACGTTTACGAATGTCCGGCCATGCCTTTGTATTAGTTGTTACCACTAGCAAGTAGTTGTTGAACATTTTCATCCATGTATCGAAAGGCAGAGCAGGTTCTCCAGGGCATTGCAAAAACGGTGTAAAAAAAGGTGTAGAAAGAGCCATGCTTCGTAGTATGCAGACACGGTTAATTTACACGGGTAATTCATTCTCCATTTTATCTATTCTCCAACTCTCACTCTCCTTCTGCGCATTACATATTTACGATGCATATTGCGTTCTCGCCACCTACTGGCGAGTATTCAGAACACAATACATTTGAATATAATTTTTAAAATGTATTTAATACAATGGTTTTAGTTTCTAGTATAGTAAAATTTCTAGTGCACAAACTGCATCGGAATCACACATATGTGCAAAAACATGCTGCACTTTATATAATAATAGGTGCAGTCATCTTCAGCTCTCTGTATAACCTGCAATAATACAAAGCCATACTGCATTTATATGTAAACCTTACACAGTGGAATCCAAAGGACAATTCTGTATGGAGTGTAATGAGCGGTAACTTTTGACAGTCCCATCAGCTAGACCTGCATGTCTTTGGACTGTGGGAGGAAACCGGAATACCCGGCGCAAACCCACACAAACACGGGGAGAACATGTAAACTCCACACAGAGAGGCCCCGACCAACCGGGATTCGAACCCAAGACATCCTTGCTGTGTGGTGGCAGTGCCGCCCATGGCACCATCCGTGCCGCCCAGCTTTAAATCTACAGTATTTAAATCCAGTATACAGTTTTTACAGTAATCCTACTTCAAAAAGTGCATATGCATTGGTTAATGCTATTTCACCCAGGAGGTGTGACCATCCTTTCCTGGCTGTCCATCCTGAGGACCGGGGTTCTTTTTGGCGTTGTGACAATATGTGTCATCATCTACCGTTTCAGAAGGCCAAGCTAAGATCAGAACGTAAGCTGCATACATACTTAAACACTGTACAACTGCAAGCCCATGAACTGTTTTAGTGCATACTGCATTGTATTACAAGGGGCTAACACAGTATGGTCAGGCTGTATGATATTCCTGTGTCCAACATTTGCCTTGGGGACCTCTGCACAGTAGTATGGACTGTTAAATCAACTCCATTCTCAGATTTTGACTTGATTTCAGTAACATTGAGTAATATTGACCCCATTTGCACACATTTTCACGCCTAACAATTACAAAAGGAAAATAATAAAACTAATAATAATAATTATTATTATTATTATAATAATAATAATAATACTCATCATTATCATTTCTCATTTAAAAAATCACTGCATTCATTATTTTGTATTTTTACTTTTTATTTTACTCAAACAGGGGCTGCATCAAAACCTAAAATTAAAAATTTCTCCTGTGAATATATTGTAATCATATGTGCTGAAATCATAAGTGCGTTTCCTTTTAGCATCAAGATGAAGCCATGAATTACGCTGCTTTGACTTTCACCACCAAGAAACCCAAAGTGAGGAGGAAGAAGAGGGAGGAGGAGAGAGAAACGGTTTATTCAGGTGTGACGTTTAAAGACCACGAGTGAAGCTTTCCATCAAAATTCATCTTCATCACAAGGATGATCACAATTTATCAAACATGTCCTCCTTCACATCGGTGCACATTACAGTATATGCGCTGTAAACTGTAAATTTTCCTTTAAAAACAAAAAGAGTCTCTTGGAGCTGTGCTTATTCTTAAATGTTTTTTCAAAGAAACAAATTAAAACTTCAAAAATTGTACAATGATGTGCTTGCATTTTAAGCATTGTGTAGTCTTAAGATTCCGCATACTCTCCTTGCCTAAGGGTAAAAAATGGCCCACTTTCACTCAACCCCTCAACCCCAACTGTATTTTGCATGAAGAAACAATCTGTCACTCATCACAAACTTTGTCATCAAATTTAAAGTTGAAAAAAGAACAGTTAGGGAGTTTTATTTGCTATTAAACATAGTGGTTGGTCATTTTTCACCCTTAAGACAACAAGGTTTAAATGTCGTTCAATGTTGCTAAATCTTACACAGTTTAGGGCGGCAGTGTAGTGCAGTGGTTAGGGAAGAGGAGGTGAGTCTCATTCAGGTCATGTACTGCGTTTGTACCTTTGAGAAGGCTGTTAACGTGAATGACTTCAGTGTATATTTAATATGAAACTGTACACATGTAGAATTGTGGAAGTCACTCTAGGTAAAAGAGCCTACTAAACGCCAGTAATGTGATCTTAAACAGAGATGGAAAAGTGAAACATTAGGACTACAAAACAAGATCAGACTGCTAATGTGTCATCAGTGATTCACTGATTAGAAAGGAATGTAGTTTTTGAGGTTTGGAAAGAGTCGATGATAAAAATACATTCTGTTCTAGAGCCATTTATTTTAGGGTTAATAGGCCTAGTGTCTGCTGGGGACAGTAGTGTCATTTCCCAACTCTTTATGAAAGGTCAAATTCTGCCCTGACCTCTTTTCATATAATATCATAGACATGAAATACAGTGGTGTGCAAACATTCAAAGATTGAGGATCGGTTCAACTAACTAACTAACCGGGTATAGTAGCCCAACCCATGTCCCCCCTTTCATGCCAATGCCCAGCCATGTACTACTTGAGTGTTTTTATTCCTGCTGGGAAGGTTTTTGTTGGTGGGGGTGGTCTTTTTCTGGCTCCACTGCCAAGCATCTTTATGAAAATGCCTCTGTAAAATACTCTATACAAATAAAATATGATATATTTCTATGAAGTTTAATGCAGAATTATTTGTAATGGTAAATATTGTTCATGCTTTTTTCTTTGATATTTCCATAGATCAGACAGTCAGGGTACATACATAATTCCTATCACAATCCACCTTACTGTATAAATACTGTCATTTTAGGTTTTACAGGGATATTTACTCCACATACAGCAGAGAGGCATGTGGAGATAATGTATCTTTGCACATCCACACCAGCGGTGCGTCTGGCATACAGTACAAAATCTGCCACTTCTAAGCCAGGGTCATTGTGAATCTGTGTACTCTTCTGCATGTTTTACTGAACATGCTTTCTGAAGACAAGGCCTCCTGCAGCCAGAGCCCTCTCTGTACCTTCAATAGCCAAAGCACTTCCTGTATGCACAGCGACAGCTTTATTGTGCTCTCAGTTATCGATGCTGCACAGAGAACTGGACGCATTTTCTGACTGAATGAGTCAGTGGCATATACCTTCCTGTGTTCACCGGGTCTTATAATCTAGAGAACAAAGAGAGAGTAATGCCCTTACCCAGAATGGACTTTAGTAAAGTATTTACCTTAGAGAGCTGAGCATGATTATAACATCCTTTGAGTCTTACTCTACATGTGCAAAATTACTGGTATAAGACTGGTATAATGGCCATCACACATAAATAAGATGGCAAACATTTCAATTGCATGTTATTTTAGTGTTAATACATTTCTCCATGTTTTTGAACATACTCTTGATTGCATTTCATACATTGAACTATAACACATAAAGAAATGTCACAGAGTCAAACTCATTAGACTGCAGAAACTGTACTCAGCTAAGCCAACTGGTCTTTCACTCCAGTTTAACTTCTACCAGTGCTATAGGAGATTGTGAAAGAGTGTGTCTGCCATTGCGGTAACTTTGATTCCAGATGTGTCCGACACTTTAAAAATAAATCCTGCTTCTAGGTAGCTTCTTCTTCTAGATCTCTCTGCTGCCTTCGACACTGTGGATCACTCCATCCTCATGTCTGCCCTGTCAGCAACGGGCATCTGTGGCACAGCCCTGGACTGGATTGAGTCCTACCTCTCTGGTCGCTCCTTCCAGGTTGCCTGGGCTGGTTCGGTATCGACACCTCGGCCCCTCGCCACAGGAGTTCCCCAGGGCTCAGTCCTTGGCCCGCTTCTTTTTTCTCTCTACACTCGCTCCCTTGGCCCTGTGATCACTGCACATGGGCTATCCTACCACTGCTATGCGGACGATACCCAACTCTTCGTCTCGTTCCCGCCGTCTGATACGCAGGTTTCAGCCCGTATCTCTGCTTGCCTGAGGGACATCCAGAGCTGGATGGACAACCACCATCTAAAGCTCAACCCAGGTAAAACTGAAATGATATTCATCCCTGCTAATACCTCTCCCCATCTGGATCTCTCCATTTCCCTCGGGGATACCACACTCACGCCGTCACCCAGTGCAAGGAACCTCGGCGTGGTGATGGACAGCAGACTGTCCCTTTCCGAGAACATTGCGGCGGTGACCCGGTCTTGCAGGTTCTTCCTATACAACATACGGAGAATCCGCCCCTTTCTCACCCCCTACTCGACCCAGCTCCTGGTCCAAGCGATGGTTCTGTCCCGCCTGGACTACTGCAATTCCCTCTTGGCTGGCCTCCCAGCGTCCGCCATCAGACCCCTCCAACTCATCCAGAATGCAGCAGCTCGTCTGGTCTTCAACCTTCCCAAATACTCACATGTCACCCCCCTGCTTACTTCCCTCCACTGGCTGCCTGTCATGGCTCGCATCAAATTCAAAACATTGGTGCTAGCCTTCCAAGCAGTTAAAGGGTCTTCCCCAGCTTATCTGCAAAAAATCATCAGACCCTACACCCCTGCCAGACCTCTTCGTTCAGCCTCCACAGGCCGCTTGGCACCTCCCCCTCTCAGAACCTCCACCTCACGCTCACGACTACTGTCTGTTCTGGCTCCACGGTGGTGGAACGAACTCCCCGTTCAGGTCAGAACTATAGAATCTCTCCCCACCTTCAAGCGCAAGCTGAAGACACACCTCTTCAAACAGCACCTCTCCCCATCCCTCCCTACCTCCCTGTGAACCTTAATTGTTGTCTCTCTGACTTGTGTATCGGTATTTTAGTTGGCTAGGTAAGCAGTGTTTGGATAGTTAACTTTGGTGACTTTTGCTCTGTTTGTTTGTTTGTTCAAAAAAAAATAAATAAATAAATAAATAAATAAAACAAATGGCCCTTGTCCTTATCTTTGTTGTACAGGTAGCAGTTGAAATTGTACTTACCTCTAGGGTCTTTCAGCGAACTTATCCCTGGTTATGGGTATGCACTTTGTTGTACGTCGCTCTGGATAAGAGCGTCTGCCAAATGCCAATAATGTAATGTAATGTAATGTAATGTAGCTCATAGAAACTGCAACAAAGCATTTATATTCACACATTTATAAAAACTCTGACCTAAACCCCCATAAGAGCAAGCCTAGGGCACTAGTGGCAAGAAAAAACTC
Organism: Conger conger; assembly: GCF_963514075.1. Classification (NCBI taxonomy): domain Eukaryota; kingdom Metazoa; phylum Chordata; class Actinopteri; order Anguilliformes; family Congridae; genus Conger; species Conger conger. Next base: position 23,215 of record NW_026890284.1, on the reverse strand, counting down.
CCTGGTGACAGAAGTTCATCCCAAGGAACTTGATTCTGGTTGCTTGGATGGATCCAGACTGAAGGGGGAGCCCATCCTCCTCAGTCCTTCTGCTGACTGTTTTCTCATGACCAAAATTCATATTATTTTCAGAAAATCACCCAAAAATACACAATACATTTTTATGGTTTTTAGGATGATCTGGAGAGAGAATCTGACTTTTTTACTAAATGCCACCCTAGTAAAATGGTGACAGTAAAAAAAGCAGGCAGTAAATGTCACATGGACATACCTATTGCTGATACACTGCCTGTGCAGAGATCATGTGTATTCTTGATTGAATTTGATACATTGAAGCATAACAGCTTCAAAAATGCTTCAAAAAAGCACCAGCACAAGCAGTTATAAGAGACTATGCTATCAAGAATGAGTGTGTCAGCCATTGGGGTAAGGGTGTAGGCATAAATGAACTTGTTTCTAAAAAGCTCATAGAAACTGACAGAAATCTTTTACACACAGCTCTCTTTTTCATCAGTAGCACAATGCGTTTGTCTGTTTCAGACTGTTCTGTTGTGGTGACAGGGGAGGTTCACTTATTTTCCACCCACAGCCTTATATATTCAGCTTTACTCAGACCACAGCTACACAGGAAGACTGACCTGCAGTAGAGAGCTGTGTTCACACCTCCCTCTCTCAGCACTGAAACCACACTGGCACTCCCCCCTCATGCCTCAGACCACCTTTCCATTTTTCAACTGTCTAGAAAAGAGCGGCTTTAAAACACTGCACAAACAACATTTCAAAATACAAATAATGAAAAATCTGTTCCTGCATAAATTGTGCTTAAATTCTAGTGACAATAGATTGGTATTGCCCTCTATAATTAAAGAGGGCTTTTAACTTTAATATTCTGTATTCATCATCATTCACATGTTTTCTTCTAAAATGTGTGCAATGTAAAACCTTTCAGAATGTCACTATTTTGGTCTGACTATGCTGTTTTAGACTAATGTTTTAAGCTTGTGTGCAGATTTCTGATATACTGCTTGCAATGGTGAATATAATTTTCAAAATTTTCATAAAATCCTGAGACCTGCTTGCTGGAAGAATGCTTGGCTCTGTGGTTTGGTCTCTCTGGCCATTGACTCAAAACAAAACAAAACCCTTGTGCTCCGCCTTTGTGGTTTCCATAGCATGCACCTCTCTCTATCTTTCTTTTTCCTGTGTGTATTCATGTTTATTCTTGTTATTTATTCATTTTTGAAACTGGTTAGTGTTCTCATTTGTCATCCCCTGTTATGTCTGCGTCTGAATGTTTACCAGTCTAGTCACTCCCCTGTCTGCGTGTCCCACTATTCGGGTGGTTACGGTAGTTTTCGGGTTTTCAACATTCCTTCTAAAACTCGCGATTCTTACTTCCTGCTTTTTCTTGGTAGTTAAATGTTGTAAAGCACGATTCTTACTAACTACTACTAATCTAGGTTTTGTACAGTACTAATGCGATTAATACACTTACTGTCTGTCTAACTAACTAACTAACAATCACTTTTATCGGGTAGTTTAGAAATATTCACGTAACTAACTCACTAACGCAATCTCTTAGTATTTCTGCACTGTTCTGTAACTCCGCCTCCCTATGCTATCCCTGATTACTAGTTTAGTTTCAGCGAAGTGTTCGCACCTGTCTCTAACTATCACTACGTTTTCAAACTATGCAAATGTCTACTCCCTAATCCGGAGCCGTGTGTTTTATATGTTTTGTTACGTGCATCCAGTCCGCGTTTTCGTCTCCCTCCCGTTATTATGTTATTACCCTATTATGTTTCCCCACCTGTTGTCTATTTGTTTAGCCCACCTTTTTCCCAGCCCCGCCTAGATTGTCACCTTCCCTCATGTATTTAAACCTCAGTCTCTGCATTGTTCTTTGTCAGAACGTTGATCAGTTTTAGTGCCTAACTCTTGAGATTCTTGATAGACACCCCTTTGCCTTTTGATTTCCGAGCCTGCCTTGCCCTTTTGTTTTGTTTGCCTTTCTGCTTTTCTGCTTTTCTGCTTTTCTGTTTTTCTGCTTTTCTGCTTTTCGACATTCTGCTTTGTTTTCTGGTTTTGATTCTTGCCTTCGTTCATTTGTACTTTAGCCTTTTGATTTTCTGGATTTTTGACCCCCTCGCCTGTTCTTCGACTATTCTTTTGCCTTTAGTTTTTGTCTTTGTATTGGATCTCCTGGCTACGATTTCGGACTATTAAACACTATTTCAACGCAGACTAAAAACACACCGTTTCAAACTGTAACTTAGTCCTCCCTCCTGATCCCCCCCGCCTTTCCGATATCCCAATAAAATTGCACTTACAATGAGTGTATGTTTTGTTTACAGCACTTCATGTGTATTTTACTAGTTATGGATGTGATGCTTTAGCTTGTGGAAGATCCTATGCACTTGTACGTCGCTTTTGATTAAAAGCGTCTTCCAAATTACTAAAATGTAAATCTCTCTCTCTCTCTCTCTCTCTCTCTCTCTCTCTCTCTCTCTCTCTCTCTCTCTCTCTCTCTCTCTCTCTCTCTCTCTCTCTCTCTCTCTCTCTCTCTCTCTCTCTCTCTCTCTCTCTCTCTCTCTCTCTCTCTCTCTCTCTCCCCCCCCCCCTCCTCTTTTCAGATGAACATTAATTACTCTTTTTTTTTTTTAGTTCAACTGCAATCGTAAATCTTAGACATCCTTATGGATTTTATAATGATTGTTATTAAGATTATTATTTTAGTGTCTTCCTGGTTCTTCACTGAGACAGAGCCAGTGAGGTGAAAGAGGAAGTCCCCATAATGGCGGCCATTGTGATGTCATCAAGTGTCAGACCCTCAGGCCTCTGATGAGAGACGTTCACTCAGTGATCACTTTAGGCAGACCTGTAAACCAGCGTGTTAATGCAAATATTTAATCAGCCAATCATGTGGCAGCAACTGAATGCATAAAAGCATGCATTGAATGGTGCATCCAGTGAGCAGTAGTTCTGCGGGCTGAAACTTTGTTAATGAGAGAGGTCAGTGGAGAAAGGCAAGAAACCACACTTTACAACAGTGGTATGCAGAAGAGCATCTCTGAACACACAACGCATCATAACTCCAAGTGGACAGGCTACAACAGCAGAAGACTTATATCTAAAATGCCTAATAAAGTGCCAGCTGTGTGTAGATTCAATGACAGTGTTCATTTCAGGGTTCATTGAAATGTAATTTCAATTGTAATAGGGTTGTAATAGGGTTGTCCTGACCCTAGTTTTGTCTTTTAGAATTTGGAAAGTGGAACCTGCAGTCCTCTCCCGGTAAACCTAACTCATGACATCCTGCATGATCATTTATAGTGAATAGGATCAAAACTGTTATCAACATTACTGCAATGTACCCTTATTCAGAACTGCATGAAAATTCACCCCTGGGCAACTGCAGCAGGATGTGAAATTAAACACCCTGGAAAACCTCACTTCCTGTTTCAGCAAAGTAGGTCTACTAGGGCCAACATGCTCTACAAGGCCTTTTTTGTCCTCGGCCATCAACCGTGAGACAGAATATTTCATATCAAACTCTTTATTTAAATGAGTAGGTTTTTCAAAGGCATCTGATGAAGGAGGTGCCAACAACACATATGGCTTCCTCCTCTTCCTTTCCACAGCAGGGAAATTCAGAACCACGGATAGTGCCTGCAGGACCAGGAGAAACTTCAGCACCCTGCTCCTCAAGCCGGGACAGCCCACTTTCAGACACAAAAGCCAGGGATCACATGAGGTACCGAAACATGCGTTTGTCCCATTTAAAGTCTTGTGTTCTTGGGAAAGAATGGGGTCCTTACCATTCAGTCAACACCCAGGTGCCAAAAGTGTACTTTCATACATGTCCAGTGGAGGTGATATAGGTGCAGCGCCACCAGGGCCCCTGGTTTGGGAGGGGCCATAAGCACTGGGGCCCCTGGTTTGGGAGGGCCTATGGGCACTGGGGCCCCTGGTTTGGGAGGGCCCATGGGCACTGGGACTCATCATCATTTCTGCCCAAGTTAAACACAAGAAGATTGAGGATCGGTTACACTAACTAACTTGGCCCAGTATAGTAGCCCAAACCATGTCCCCCCTTTCATGTCAAAGCCCAGTCATGTGCCTTATGCACCCACATAAATCTCAGGTCATGACTGGGGTTGTGCTCCCAGGTCAAATGACACAGGTTTCCTCATTCACAGCAATGGCAAACACAGGTTCCTCATTCATTGCTTTAGTGTGAAAGAGGTATTAGACAATACCAGTTTGCCTCCCAGAGAGGCAGTTCTTGAACTCAGTTTCAGAACTTGCCTCCCCCTCAGAGACAGAGAAGACTAACAGGCTCATGGGCAAGACAGCACGCTGGCTCTGCTTCCAGCATGCAGCACACCTCTCTGTATACCTTTCTACCACAACTGTTTTTACCTTTGTTGTAAAATTAAACGTTTTTTTTCCACTACAACCGCACTACCTCTTCCCTCATCTGTGCCACGTGCCCGTAGTGCATGACATACAAACACACACGTTCACAAATGTGCACACACACACACAAACACACGCATATACACACACACATGCACAAACGTGCACACGCACACACACACACGAACACAAGCACAAATGTGCAGACACACACATACACACACACATGCACAAACATGCACACACACATAGACACACCCACAAACACGCACTAACACACAAATGTGCACAGACACACACACAAACGTGCACCCACATACACATACATTCATGAACCTCTACACAGACACACACACACACATAAACACATATACGCACACACACACACACACACACACACACACATACAAACTTCCACACACATATATTTACACACACACATACACACATGAACTTTGTCACCCAATACATGTTTTAACAGCCAATAATATCTGCCCCTGACTTGTGACCTCCTACTGGAAAATGATCAGCTCAAGTCCTCCTACTCTGTCCACTTTGAGTTTTACAGTGGAGGGTACAACAGGGTCTCAACCAGAGGAGAAACTCAAGGACAGAAAAGCTCAGATACAGCGATGGCAGCCCTCTGTGTTATTCTTGTGTTTTTCAGCAAACTGTGTAAGTGTATACTTGTTTCTGACTTATTGACCAAAATCATTTTACAATCATTTTAAGTAGTGTACAGAGAGTACACAGAGAATGGTGGGTGTTTCTGCTTTGTTTTTCCCCCCATTGTCAGTGAAGTTGAAATATTGCTTTCTGTTGGATTCCAGGTGGTCTGCTTGGGCAGAGTGTAGTTCAGCCCAACGCTCTGGTGACAGCTCAGCTTGGAGACACCGTGACTCTCCCATGTTTCTGTTCTGATATAGGAGGAGCGACCGTGATCAGCTGGATAAAGCACCCACTTGGACAGAAGCCTCAGCATGTCACAAAGATGGTGAACTATGATACAGATGCTGTGTTTTTCAATAAGTTTAAAAACAGTACACGTCTCAGTGCTAAGACAGCAAAGGGAAGCTTTAACCTGACTGTCTCAAATGTAGAGCCATCAGATTCAGCAACATACTACTGCACTTTTATTCACTTCTTCGGTGAAATCAGCTTTGGAAATGGAAGTACATTAATAGTGACGGGTAAGTATGAATTATATTTTTCCATAGCTTAACTTGTCTAAATTGTAATTTGTCATTCTATGTTATAAATTGAAGTTATGCTTCTTTTTTCCAATACTTAAGTATTGGTTCAATTTATCTGACAAAAACACTCTGAAGTAAAAGAAATATAATAAAAAGATAAAAAATATAATAAAATTGATATTTAGCGTATGAACTGTTTATGGTGATGCTCTCGCCAAAAGCAGAGCTGCCATTTGCGGTACATCTTAAAGGCTACGTGTATATACTCACTGAGCACTTGACTAGACTTTTTTTAGACTTAATACGTCTTCTGCTGGTGTAGCCTGTCCATGTAGAGGCTTCACATGTTGTGTTCAGAGATGCTCTTCTGCATACCACTGTTGTAATGTGTGGTTATTAATGTGAGACCAAGGGGGTAACATCGTGCAGTTCTCAGTTATACAGAATACTTACAAAAACTGTGTTTGATTCATTTTGGTCAAAAATAAGATAAACGCAGATTTGGAAAATTCAAATATTCATCTATCTTTCAGCTATGAATCCATGACACGTCACAATGACAAAATGGGAAAAAATAAAAATAAAAAAGTAAAAATATGAAATCTCCCCGGGTCCGGTCGGGTCCTGTTGGTTCTCCACATTGTTCTTTGCTGGTGCATCAGCTGTAGCCCATTGTTTCTTTGCACATGAAATCAATCACTCAAAATGCATTCACTGAAATTGCCCTAGTGACGAAGATGTTGAAGATTTGTGGGATTAATTATTGTGACTAATACAGAATCTGATGACTGATTACTCTTATTTTGTGATGTACATTGTATGATGATGTATGATGGTTTGCATGCTGTATATAACAAAGAAGCTTTACATTTTTTGAATAAAAAAAGAAAGCAGTCAAAACTGATTGAAGAAATTGCTTTTCTTTCTGGTTTATCTTCTCAAGTTTCAGTGTGTGCAGTGTGTCCCTGTTATCTTTTGTAGAGTTATTAACCATTTCTACTGTAGTGGAAAACATTGAAGCATTAAAAATTAATTGCTTCATTTGAATATAATTTTTAAAATGTATTTAATACAATGGTTTTAGTTTCTAGTATAGTAAAATGCATGTAGTTAATCAATAGTCTTTTTAACATAACATTGCTCATAGACGTGATCATTTCTCATGCACAAACTGCATCTGAATCATACATATGTGCAAAAACATGCTGCACTTTATATTATAATCGGTTAAGTCATCTTCAGCTCTCTGTATAACGTATAATAATACAAAGCCAGACTGTATTTATATGTAAACCTTACACAGTGGAATCCAAAGGACAATTCTGTATGGAGTGTAATGAGTGCTAACTTTTGACAGGGCCAGAGTCCCAGAGGAGGACAGTAGTGCTGCAGCAGCCCGAGTCTGAGTCAGTGCAGCCAGGAGACTCTGTGACTCTGCAGTGTACAGTACACACTGAGACCTGTGCAGGAGAACACAGTGTGCACTGGTTCAGACCGGGCTCAGGAGAGTCCCCTCCAGGAATCATTCACACCCATGGACACAGGAGTGATGAGTGCCAGAGGAGCTCTGGGACTGTGTCTCCCACACAGAGCTGTGTCTACAACTTCCCCAAGAGGAACCTCAGCCTCTCTGATGCTGGGACTTACTACTGTGCTGTGGCCACCTGTGGGGAGATCCTGTTTGGGAATGGGACCATGCTGGATGTTGAGGGTAAGCTTTAAATATTAATGAATTAATGAATTAATTCATCATCCGAACCCGCTTATCCTGAACAGGGTTGCAGGGGGGCTGGAGCCTATCCCAGCATACATTGGGTGAAAGGCAGGAATACACCCTGGACAGGTCGCCAGTCCATCGCAGGGCACACACACCATTCACTCACACACTCACACCTAAGGGCAATTTAGACTCTCCCATCAGCTAGACCTGCATGTCTTTGGACTAAGGGAGGAAACCGGACTACCCAGAGGAAACCCACGCAAACACGGGGAGAACATACAAACTCCACACAGAGAGGCCCCGGCCGACCGGGATTCGAACCCAGGACCTCCTTGCTGTGAGGTGGCAGTGCTGCCCACAGCACCATCCGCGCCACCCAGCTTTAAATATACAGTATTTAAATACAGTATACATTATTTACAGTAATCCTACTTCAAAAAGTGCATATGCATGGACTAATGCTATTTCACCCAGGAGTTGTGACCATCCTTTCCTGGCTGTCCATCCTGAGGACGGGGGTTCTTTTTGGCGCTGTGATGATATGTGTCATCATCTCCCGTTTCAGAAGGCCAAGCTAAGATCAGAACGTAAGCTGCATACATACTTAAACAGTGTACAACTGCAAGCCCATGAACTGTTTTTAGTGCGTACTGCATTGTATTACAAGGGGCTAACGCAGTAGGGTCAGGCTGTATGATATTCCTGTGTTCAACATTTGCCTTGGGGACCTCTGCACAGTAATATGGACTGTTAAATCAACTCCAACGTCAGATTCTAACTTCATTAGAGTAACATTGAGTAATATTGACCCCATTTGCACATATTATTACAAAATAATAATAATATAATAATAATAATAATTATAATAACAAAAATAATAATAATAATAATAATAATACTCATCATCATTTCTCATTTGAAAAATCACTGCATTAATTATTTTGCATTTCTCCGGAAAATATACTGTAATCATATGTGCGTTTCCTTTTAGCATCAAGATGCAGCGATGAATTACACTGCTTTGACTTTCACCACCAAGAAACCCAAAGTGAGGAGGAAGAAGAGGGAGGAAGAGAGAGAAACGGTTTATTCAGGTGTGAGATTTAAAGACCACGAGTGAAGCTTTCCATAAAAATGAATCTTTGTCACAAGAATGATCACAATTTATCAAACATGTCCTCCTTCACATCGGTGCACATTACAGTATATGAGCCGTAAACTGTAAATTTGCCTTTAAAAACAACAAGAGTCGCTTGGAGCTGTGCTTATTCTTAAATGTTTTTTCAAATAAATGAATTAAAACTTCAACCCTAGTGTAGTCTTACGATTCTGCATACTCCCCTTGTCCTTAGGGTCAAAAATGGTCCACTTTCACTCAACCCCTCAACCCCAAAAGTATTTTGCATGAAGAAACAATCTGTCACTCATCAACTTTGTCATCAAATTTAAAGTTGAAAAAAGAACAGTTAGGGAGTTTTATTTGCTATTAAATACAGTGGCGGGTCATTTTTCACCCTTAAGACAACACAAGGTTTAAATGTCGTTCAATGTTGCTAAATCTGACACAGTTTAGGGCGGCAGTGTATTGCAGTGGTTAGGGAAGAGGAGGTGAGTCTCATTCAGGTCATGTTCTGCGAGAAAGCTGTTAACTTGAATGACTTCAGTGTATATTTAATATAAATTGTAGAATTGTGTAAGTCACTCTGGGTAAAAGAGCCTACTAAACGCCAGTAATGTGATATTAAACAGAGATGGAAAAGTGAAACATTAGGATGTCAGGGTTGGGAGGTAATACCAGGCTTTATTATTTTCACCTGGCCCTCATTAGTGCCAAGGGTACCTTACCTGCTGAAGCTGTATATAAAGCACTCGCGGACAATCGGTCGACGCTTTGGTGTCACTGTTCACTCTGTCACCAAGCTGGTAAAGCACACGGTAGACTCAGTGATTATATGAGTCAGGTATTGTGCTGGTTTTGGGTTTTTGCATTCATTTAAAAGGAAATAAGGTAAGGAAGGTGTTCTGCTCGCTAGTCTGTGTACACTGCGAACGCCTTCCTATAGGTTATTTTATCTTTCTCTTTTGTTTTCAAGCTCGTGTGAGCCTGTGGGTGAGGGACGTTGTCCCCGGTATGTATTTTTGTTTGTGCGTTTTCCTGAGCTGCGACTCACGGTTCTTTATTTTGCTTACCTAGTCTTTTATACTAGGTTGTACTTTTATTTTAGGATCCGGGGTTGCAGTGCTCGCCTTTTAGCACTCATTTTGGTTGGGTTATCCGCCCTGGTTTTTAAGGGTTGCTTTATTTTCCTTAGCCGTTTTTTGGGGCTATTTCCTTTATTTGGTCGGAGCTGCCCTAGTTACGGGGGGGGGGGGGGGTGTCCTTTTCTGGCTCCACTGCAAAGTTTTTTTGAAAATCTGTATGAAAATGCCTCTTTAAAATGCTCTAAACAAATAAAATACGATATATTTTTATGAGGTTTAATGCAGAATTATTTCTTATGGTAAATATTGTTCATGCTTTTTTGTTTGATGTTTCCATAGATCAGACAATCAGGGTACATACGTAATTCCTATCACAATCCACCTTTCTGTATAAATACTGTCATTTAAAGTTTTACAGGGATATTTACTCCACATACAGAAGAGAGGCATGTGGAGATAATGTATCTTTGCACATCCACACCAGTGGTGCGTCTGGCATACAGTATAAAATCTACCACTTCTAAGCCAGGGTCACTGTGAATCTGTGTACTCTTCTGCATGTTTTACTGAACATGCTTTCTGAAGACAAGGCCTCCTGCAGCCAGAGCCCTCTCTGTACCTTCAATAGCCAAAGCACTTCCTGTATGCACAGCGACAGCTTTATTGCGTTGTTATTGATGATGCACAGTGTGTTTGAGGAGAACTGGACGCATTTTCTGACTGAATGACTCAGTGGCATATACCTTCCTGTGTTCACAGGGGCTTATAATCTAGAGAACAAAGAGAGAGTAACACCCTTACCCAGAACGGACTTTAGTAAAGTATTTACCTTAGAGAGCTGAGCATGATTATAACGTCTTTTGACTCTTATTCTACATGTGCAAAATTACTGGTATAAGACTGGTATAATGGCCATCACACATAAATAAGATGGTAAACATTTCAATTGCATGTTAATTAAATGTTATTACATTTCTACATGTTTTTTAACATACTCTTGATTGCATTTCATACATTGAACACATAAAGAAATGTCACAGAGTCAAACTCATTAGACTGAATAAACAAGCACATACTGTTCTCAGCTGAGCCAACTGGTCTTTCACTCCAGATTAAAATTTAATTAACATTTAAAAAACTCTGACCTAAACCCCCATAAGAGGAAGTCTAGTGCACCAGTGGCAAGAAAAAAACTCCCTGGTGACAGAAGTTCATCCCAAGGAACTTGATGCTTGGATGGATCCAGACTGAAGGGGGAGCCCATCCTCCTCAGTCCTTCTGCTGACTGTCTTCTCTTGACCTAAATTCATATTATTTTCAGAAAATCTCCCAAAAATACACAGTACATTTTTGTGGTTTTAAGGATGATCTGGAGAGAAAATCTGACTATTTGATTAATACCACCCTAGAAAAATGGTGACAGTAAAAAAAGCAGGCAGTAAATGTCACATGGACATACCTATTGCTGATACACTGCCTGTGTTGAGATCAAGTGTACTCTTGATTGAATTTGATACATTGAAAAATGCTTCAAAAAAGTACCGGCACAAGCAGTTATAAGAGACTATGCTATCAAGAAAGAGTGTGTCAGACATTGGGGTTAGGTTGTAGGCAAAAATTAACTTCTAAAAAGCTCATAGAAACTGACAGAAATCTTTTACACACAGCTCTCTTTTTCATCAGTAGCACAATGTGTTTGTCCGTTTCAGACTGTTCTGTTGTGGTGACAGGGGAGGTTCAGTTATTTTCCACCCACAGCCTTATATATTCAACTTTACTCAGACCAGAGCTACACAGGAAGACTGACCTGCAGTAGAGAGCTGTGTTCACACCTCCCTCTCTCAGCACTGAAACCACACTGGCACTCCCCCCTCATGCCTCAGACCACCTTTCCATTTTTCAACTGTCTAGAAAAGAACGGCTTTAAAACATTGCACAAACAACATTTCAAAATACAAATAATGAAAAATCTGTTCCTGCATAAACCGTGCTTAAATTCTAGTGACAATAGATTGGTATTGCCCTCTATATTTTAAGAGGGCTTTTAACTTTAATATTCTGTATTCATCACCATTCATATGTTTTCTTCTAAAATGTGTGCAATGTAAAACTTGACACTATTTTTGTCTGATTATGCTGTTTTAGACAAATGTTTTAAGCTTGTGTGCATCCTTCAGATATACTGCTTGCAATGATGAATATCACTCATCATATCAATACCTCTCTCTCTCTATCTCTCTCTCTCTCTCTCTCTCTCTCTCTGAATCCCTCCTCCTATTTCGACGCTGTCAGGGTTGGGAGGTAGTACCGGTTATGGCCACCAGGGGTTTATTATTTTCACCTGGTGCTCATTAGTGCCAACAGGGTGGCTACCTCCAGAAGGTATTTAAAGCCCTCTTTGACCATCGGTCGATGCTTTGGTGTCACTGTTCGCACTGCCACCAAGCTGGTAAGCACACGGTAGACTCACGATTAAATGAGTCAGGTATTTTGCTGGTTCTGGGTTTTGAATTTAAAAGAAAAAACAAAACGAAAAAAAGGTAAGGAAGATGTTCTGCTCGTTGTGTGTGTGTGTACACTGCGAACACCTTCCTGCAGGTTCTTTAGTTTTCTTTTCCCTTTTGTTTTTGGCTCGTGTGAGTCTGTGGGTGAGGGACATTGTCCCCGGTATATATTTTGGTTTGTGCGTTTTCCGGAGCTGCGACTCACGGTTGTTTATTTTGTTTACCTAGTCTTTTTTACAAGGTTGTACTTTTATTTTGGGGATCCCCGGTCCGGGGTTTCAGGGCTCGCCTTTTAGCCCTCTTTTTGGTTGTGTTATTCGCCCTGGTTTTTAAGGGTTGCTATATTTTCATTAGCCGTTTTTTGGGGCTATTTTCTTTAGTTGGTCGGAGACTAAAAACACACCTAAACCTAACTCATGACATCCTGCATGATCCTTTATAGTGAGTAGGATCAAAACTGTGATCAACATTACTCTGATCTACTCTTATTCAGAAATGCTAGAAAATTCACCCCTGAGCAACTGCAGCAGGATGTGAAATTAAATACCCTGGAAAACCTCACTTCCTGTTTCAGCAAAGTAGGTCTACTAGGGCCAACATGCTCTGCAAGGTCTTTTTTGTCCTCAGCCATCAACCGTGAGACAGAATCAATATTTCATATGAAACTCTTTTTTTAAATCAGTAGGTTTTTCAAAGGCATCTGATGAAGGAGGTGCCAACAACACATATGGCTTCCTCCTCTTCCTTTCCACAGCAGGGACATTCAGAACCACGGATAGTGCCTGCAGGACCAGGAGAAACTTCAGCACCCTGCTCCTCAAGCCGGGACAGCCCACTTTCAGACACAAAAGCCAGGGATCACATGAGGTACCGAAACATGCGTTTGTCCCATTTAAACTCTTGTGTTCTTGGGAAAGAATGGGGTCCTTACCATTCAGTCAACACCCAGGTGCCCAAAGTGAACTTTCATACATGTCCAGTGGAGGTGATATAGGTGCAGCGCCACCAGGGCCCCTGGTTTGGGAGGGGCCATAAGCACTGGGGGCCCTGGTTTGGGAGGGGCCATGGGCACTGGGGCCCCTGGTTTGGGAGGGCCCATGGGCACCAGGGCCCCTGGTTTGGGAGGGGCCATGGGCACTGGGGCCCCTGGTTTGGGAGGGCCCGTGGGCACCGGGGCCCCTGGTTTAGGAGGGCCCATTGGCACTGGGGCCCCTTGTTTGGGAGGGCCCATGGCCACTGGGGCTCATCTTAACGAGCTGCCGCCACGGAACATGTCACTGCTGAAGAAATTATGTTTAGGCTTCAGAACATAATTTCTGCCCAAGTTAAACACGAGAAGATTGAGGATCAGTTCAACTAACTGACTTTACCGAGTATAGTAGCCCAACCCATGTCCCCCCTTTCATGCCAAAGCCCAGTCATGTGCCCCACATAAATCTCAGGTCATGACTAGGGTTAGGCTCCCAGGTCAAATGACACTGGTTTCCTCATTCACAGCAATGGCAAACACTGGTTCCTCATTCATTGCTTTAGTGTGAAAGAGGTATTAGATAATACCAGTTTGCCTCCCAGAGAAGCAGTTCTTGAACTCAGTTTCAGAACTTGCCTCCCCCTGACAGACAGAGAAGCCTAACAGACTCATGGGCATGGCTGGCTCTGCTTCCACCATGCAGCACACCTCTCTGTACACCTTTCTACCACAACTGTTTCCACTTTTTACCTTTGTTGTAAAATTAAATGTTTTTTCCCACTACAACCGCACAACCTCTTGCCTCATCTGTGCCACGTGCCCATAGTGCTGCATGACATACACACACACACATACACACACACACACAAACACATGCACAAACTTGCACACACACATATACACACACACATGCACAAACGTGCACACACACACACACATGCACAAATGTGCACACACACACACACACACACACACACATGCACAAACATGCACACACATAGACACACCCATAAACACGCACTAACGCACAAATGTGCACACACATACACATACATTCATGAACCTCTACACAGGCACACATACACACACACACACATAAACTTTCACACACATATATTTACACACACACATACACACATAAACTTTGTCACCCAATACATGTTTTAACAGCCAATAATATCTGCCCCTGGCTTGTGTCCTCCCACTGGAAAATGATCAGCTCAAGTCCTCCTACTCTGTACACTTTGAGTTTTACAGTGCAGGGTACAACAGGGTCTCAACCAAAGGAGAGACTCAAGGACAGAAGAGCTCAGATACAGCGATGGCAGCCCTCTGTGTTATTCTTGTGTTTTTCAGCAAACTGTGTAAGTGTTTACTTGTTTCTGACTTATTGACCAAAAACATTTTACAATCATTTTAAGTAATGTACGGAGAGTACACAGAGAATGGTGGGTGTTTCTGCTTAGTTTTTTCCCCCCATTGTCAGTGAAGTTGAAATATTGCTTTCTGTTGGATTCCAGGTGGTCCGCTTGGGCAGAGTGTAGTTCAGCCCAACGCTCTGGTGACAGCTCAGCTTGGAGACACCGTGACTCTCCCGTGTTTCTGTTCTGATATAGGAGGAGCAGCCGTGATCAGCTGGATAAAGCACCCACTTGGACAGACGCCTCAGCTTGTCACAAAGATGGTGAACTATGATACAGATGCTGTGTTCTTCAATGAGTTTAAAAACAGTACACGTCTCAGTGCTAAGACAGCAAAGGGAAGCTTTAACCTGACTGTCTCAAATGTAGAGACATCAGATTCAGCAACATACTATTGCACTTTTATTCACTTCTTCGGTGAAATCAGCTTTGGAAATGGAAGTACATTAATAGTTACGGGTAAGTATGAATTATATTCTTTCCATAGCTTAACTTGTCGAAATTCTACTTTATAAATTGAAGTTATGCTTTATTTTTCCAATCCTGAAGTATTGATTCAATTTATCTGGCAAAAACTAGAAATAGTAAAGTAAAAGAAATATAATAAAAAAATAAAAAATATAATAAAATTGATATTTAGCGTATGAACTGTTTATGGTGATGCTTTCGCCAAAACCATTTGCTGTACATCTTAAAGCTACTTGTATATACTCAGTGAGCACTTGACTAGACTTTTTTTAGACTTAATACGTCTTCTGCTGGTGTAGCCTGTCCATTTAGAGGATTGACATGTTCTGTTCAGAGATGCTCTTCTGCATACCACTGTTGTAATGTGTGGTTATTAATGTGAGACCAAGGGGGTAACATCGTGCAGTTCTCAGTTTTACAGAAAACTTAAAAACCCTGTGTTTGATTCGATTTTGGTCAAAAATGAGATAAACGCAGATTTGGAATATTCAAATACAGCTATGAATCCATGAAAAAAGTAAAAATATAAAATCTAGTCGAGTTCTCCACATTGTTCTTTGCTGGTGCATCAGCTGTAGCCCATTGTTTCATTGCACATAAAATCAATCACTCAAAATGCATTCACTGAAATTGCCCTAGTGATGAAGATCTTGAAGATTTGTGGGATTAATTATTGTGACTAATATAGAATCGGATGACTGATTACTCTTATTTTGTGATGTACGTTGTTTGATGATGTATGATGGTTTGCATGCTGTATATTACAAAGAAGTTTTAGAAAATATTATAGCTTTTACATTTTTTGAATAAAAAAAGAAAGCATTCAAAACTGATTGAAGAAATAATACAATGGTTTTAGTTTCTAGTATAGTAAAATGCATGTAGTTAATCAATACATATGTGCAAAAATATGCTGCAGTTTATATTATAATCGGTGGAGTCATCTTCAGCTCTCTGTATAACGTACAATAATACAAAGCCATACTGCATTTATATGTAAACCTTACAGTGGAATCCAAAGGACAATTCTGTATTGAGTGTAATGAGTGCTCACTTTTGATAGGGCCAGAGTCCCAGAGCAGGACAGTAGTGCTGCAGCAGCCCGAGTCTGAGTCAGTGCAGCCAGGAGACTCTGTGACTCTGCAGTGTACAGTACACACTGAGACCTGTGCAGGAGAACACAGTGTGCACTGGTTCAGACCGGGTTCAGGAGAGTCCCCTCCAGGAATCATTCACACCCATGGACACAGGAGTGATGAGTGCCAGAGGAGCTCTGGGACTGTGTCTCCCACACAGAGCTGTGTCTACAACTTCCCCAAGAGGAACCTCAGACTCTCTGATGCTGGGACTTACTACTGTGCTGTGGCCACCTGTGGGGAGATCCTGTTTGGGAACGGGACCAAGCTGGACTTTAAGGGTAGGAACAAAATCAATCATGAAATGAAAACTTTCTGAGTACATTCAGTTTTTAAAACGTCATTGCATTCATCTTGTGAGACTAGAGCAAAACAATTTATTAATATTTAGTATAAATTATTAGAACATTCATCAGATGTCATTAGATCATTGTTTAACATTTGGGAATTTTTTTTTTTGTCACTTTGTAATAGTTTTCATATCCTCCATCTTATTATTATGCAGATCAATTCTTTTGACTGGTTATTTTTGTCACTGTCTTATTATGATCTTATTGAAGTTTTTATTTTTTCCCAAAAAATTCCAAGTCAATGTTCTAGAACTATATTGCCTTCCATTATTTGTAATGATTCTGACATCAGCATTAACTGTTCAGTTAATAACAGTTTAATCACATACAGTATGTGCGCTCACATATTAATTGGTTAATATTACTCTTTAAGTTCTCTAAACTAAATCTTGCTTTAAAATATAAGAAAATGAAGTCCTCCGATATGGCTTGGCGGCAGCTTTGACGTTGAGTGTGATTGTGAATATCATCCTCACTCTGAGCAGGAGAAAAAACTGTGAGAACTGCAAAGGTAAGAGACCATGGTATCAATGTGTGGTACATGTAATATGGATTATTTAATAGCTTATACACAATTACACTCAATATGAGAGAACAGTATGTTCAGTGTTTGTGTAAAGTAGTTTAACAAAATTGAGTACAATATTGGCAGGCCATTTTGTGAATAGCATGCAGAAATACTCATATACAGTCCCTGTACAGTTCTGCAAAACAACAAGTAAAGCTGCTCCATCGGTACAGATTACTGTCCCACACTACTTGTACTGTTGGTATGTGCACATCCTCTCCTCATACAGTATCGCATGTAATGTAAAAGCCAAATCTCACTTGAATTCATGACTTCAGCTTCTGATAATTTATTAATATAGATCAGCTGGCATGAACTAAAGTATGGCCACTTGATATGTAAGACAGCTGTGATGTGACAGTCCCTCATTGTGAAAATAAAATAGCTCTTGAGAGAAAGGTATGAAGAGAGTGCAGAATTTTCTGACCGCCAAAAAGTTTTTCTCCCTACTGTGGTGAATATGATGCTCTATATGAAAACAAACTGCTCTTATTCTCATTAATAAAATGACATAAGTTAAAATAATAATTGCATGACATTAATGGCATTTGGCTGATGCTCTTATCCAGAGCGACGTAAAGTTGATTAGAATAAGCAGGAGACAATCGTTCCCTGGAGCTATGAGAGGGTTAAGGGCCCAACGGCTGTGCGGATCTTATTGTGGCTACATCGGGGATCAAACCACCGACCTTGCATGTCCCAGTCATGTACCTTAACTACTATGCTACAGGCCACCCCTACAATAATAACAATAATAATCATAATTACAGTGCATGCGGAAAGTATTCACAGCGCTTAACTTTTTCCACATTTTGTTAGGTTACAGCCTTATTCCAAAATTGATTAAATGCATTTTTTCCCTCAAATTCTACACACAATACCCCATAATGACAACGTGAAAAAAGTTTTTTTTAGATTTTTGCGAATTTATTAAAAATAAAAAACTAAGAAATCATATGTACATAAGTATTCACAGCCTTTGCCATGAAGCTGAAAATTGAACCCGATGGTCACTCTGTCAGAGCTCCAGCGTTCCTCTGTGGAGAGAGGAGAACCTTCCAGAAGGACAACCATCTCTGCAGCAATCCACCAATTAGGCCTGTCTGGCCAGACGGAAGCCACTCCTTAGTAAAAGGCACATGGCAGCCCGCCTGGAGTTTGCCAAAAGGCACCTGCAGGACTCTCAGACCATGAGAAACAAAATTCTCTAGTCTGATGAGACAAAGATTGAACTCTTTGGTGTGAATGCTAGGCGTCATGTTTGGAGGAAACCAGGCACCGCTCATCACCTGGCCAATACCATCCCTACCGTGAAGCATGGTGGTGGCAGCATCATGCTGTGGGCTTGTTTTTCAGTGGCAGGAACTGGGAGACTAGTCAGGATTGAGGGAAAGATGAATGCAGCAATGTACAGAGACATCCTGTATGAAAACCTGCTCCAGAGCGCTCTTGACCTCAGACTGGGGCGACAGTTCATCTTTCAGCAGGACAATGACCCTAAGCACACAGCCAAGATATCAAAGGAGTGGCTTCAGGACAACTCTGTGAATGTCCTTGAGTGGCCCAGCCAGAGCCCAGACTTGAATCCGATTGAACATCTCTGGAGAGATCTGAAAATGGCTGTGCACCGACGCTCCCCATCCAACCTGATGGAGCTTGAGAGGTGCTGCAAAGAGGAATAGGCGAAACTGCCCAAAGATAGGTGTGCCAAGCTTGTGGCATCATATTCAAAAAGACTTGAGGCTGTAATTGCTGCCAAAGGTGCATCAACAAAGTATTGAGAAAAGGCTGTGAATACTTATGTACATGTGATTTCTTGGTTTTTTATTTTTAATAAATTTGCAAAAATTTCTAAAAAATTTCTTTCATGTTGTCATTATGGGGTGTTGTGTGAAGAATTAGAGGAAAAAAATGAATTTATTCAATTTTGAAATAAGGCTGTAACATAACAAAATGTGGGAAAAGTGAAACGCTGTGAATACTTTCCGGATGCACTGTATAAAAAGAAGAGGAAATATTTCTTACATATTTGATTACACATCATTAAAAGTAGTTGTATTAGTTGAACAATTATTTTCAGACTCTTGTGGTTTATATTTATTTGTAATTTGTTGTCATGTATTGTAATTTGTTGTAGCATATTTTTCAGTAACTTTTGACTTGCTGCTGCCTGTTTTGGCCAGGTCGCTCTTGAAAAAAAGTGATTCTTAATCTCAATGAGCCTATCCTGGTTAAATAAATTAATAAATTAATTATTTTACTCAAACAGGGGCTGCATCAAATAATCAAGTGTCCTTGTCGGGCGAACAGGTACAAATATTATATTACATATTTTTAATAAACTAAAGCAATTTCTGTGTTGAATATCCTGGTAAAATGATCATCGGAATGAGGAGTAACCGTATGTGTTGTCTCATGCGTTTCCTTTTAGCATAAAGATGAAGCGATGAATTACGCTGCTTTGACTTTCACCACCAAGAAACCCAAAGTGAGGAGGAATAAAAGGGAGGTGGAGAGAGAAATGGTTTATTCAGGTGTGAGATTTAAAGACCATGAGTGAAGCTTTCCATCTAAATCTTCAACATTTTCTCTTTTGCTTTGGCTTATACACTCAGTGAGCATTTTATTCGGTATTTATGAGACTGCTTTTTTAGACTGATTAGGTCTTCTGCTGCTGTAGCCTATCCACTTATAGGTTTGAGGCATCGTGTGCTCTTCTGCATACCACTGTTGTAATGTGTGGTTATTTGCGTTACTGTCACCTTCCGGTCAGCTTTGTCCAGTCAGGCCCTTCTCTTCTAAACTCCTCATTAACAAGGCATTGCTGCCCGCAGAACTACTGCTCTCTGGATGTTTTTTATTTGTCGCACCATTCTCTGCAAACTCTACAGACTGTTGTGCGTGAAACTTCCAGATCAGCAGTTCCTGAAACACTCAAAGCACCCTGTCTGGCACCAGCAATCATTCCACGGTCAGGGGTGTCTCGGTGACACAGCTTGTAGAGAACTGACCGCATGCTCATTGCGAGCCGCGACGTCGGCGGTTCGAATCCGACCGTCTGACATTTGTCGCATGTCTTCCCCTCTCTCTCGCTCCCATTCTTCCTGTCTCTCTATACTATCCTGTCCAATAAAGCTGAAAAACGCCTAAAAAATATCTTTAAAAAAAAACAATCATTCCACGGTCAAAGTCACATTTTTTCCCCATTCTGATGGTTAAAGTGACTGAAGTTACTGAAGCTCATGACCCATATCTACATGATTGTATGCATTGCTCTACTGCCACACAATTGGCTGTTTAGATAATCACAGAAATTAGTAGGTGTTCCTAATACAGTGCTCAGTGAGTGCATGTGGCTGTAAATGACTCAAAATCATGGAATTTTCCTTTTTTAATGCATAAATCGCACTGACCAAAGGTCAGTATTACACCCTATAATTTAAACACATTTGTTGCCTTTCTGTATGCACTGAAGGTCATGTGAGCTTCTTCCCAAATGTGAGTAGTTCACAGTGTTGCCACTGGGGAGCAGAACCGTAGGGTAATGATATTATTTGAAAGTTATGTAATTACATCTGTATTATTGTGATGATAAACTTTGATATTAAGATTAAAAAATTTCAAGAATCACCACATAAGTCTTATTTAGACTCATATATGTGTGCGCATTTTTCTGTGATTGTTTCTGTAAATAGTAGTAAATAAATTGTATGATTATATATTTTACACTGTGGTAATAACACTTTTTAGATATCAGCCTGCTATGGTGTGCAGGAGTGTGTGTGTGTGTGTGTGTGTGTGTGTGTGTGTGTGTGTATATGTGAGTATGTGTCTATGTGTGTGTCTATGTGTGTGTGTATGTGTGTGTGTCTGTGTGTGTGTGTGTGTGTGTGTGTAAACAGCAGCAGTACTATTCTTGTAATTTATGTTCCATTGGTTACTGGGGGTTGGGGGCAGGCTGCTAATGTTTCCTGTTTGTTACATCTTACCATGTGAAAGCAGCCTAGTGAGCACAATCTGAGGTCCGATGGGGGTGGGGGGGGGTTTGCAGAATGTTGGGGCGGGAGCTATCACTGTGGTTTGGTCTGACTCTCGGGCCATTGACTCAAAACAAAACTTGTGCTCTGCCTTTATGGTCCACAGCATGCCCCCCTTTGATATGTTACCTGCTCTCTCTCTCTCTCTCTCTCTCTCTCTCTCTCTCCCTCTCTCTCTCTCTCTCTCTCCCTCTCTCCCTCTCTCTCCACCTCTCTCTCTCCCTCTCCCTCTCTCTCTTTCACTCTCTCTCTCACTCGCTCACTCTCTTTCTCTTCTGCTGTCTCTCTCACACTCCTCTCTCTCTCATTCTTGTCTCCTGCAGTACTTCAGAGGAGTCAAAGCTATGTTTGCGCTTTTGAAATAATCACTGACTACATGCAGTTTTTCTATTATTATTATTATTGTTGTTGTTGTTGTTGTTGTTGTTGTGCTGTCCACAAGCAGTTGGAAAGCTTTCTAATCATGGTCTCTTTGGCCATTAGGTTGATGTTTACCCAGCTCAAACCACAATTTGACATGTTTCTCTCAAACCATCATTTGACTTCTTTTTAAAAAAAGGCTTTTTTTCTAGAACATTTTACAGAGGTACACATTTTGGAGCATTTTTGGTAAAACATGGTAAGGTTAGCATCCAAAGACTCTTCTCACTTCCTTCATCCTGATGGACCTGGTGATGAAGCGCTGGGTGTGGCCACAATCACGTGATGGCCAGCCGAAATAAAGTCATAAATATACATGGCCTTTCAATAATCCCGGAACTTTGAAAGAACAGCCACAACAAACAAACCCTCAAACAAAACAGCATCCATTCGGAGAAAAAGTTGCCCAGTATTAGAGAACAAGGCCCTTTCTTAAACACTACGAACATCAGCTGTGCCTACTGACCGTTATCGCTGTCGCGGTATTTCCCTTATGTCGCAATTCACTCAAAATGTAGGACATTTACTGTAACGGGATAAACCCCTTGAAAGGTATCCTCACGTTTTCGAGGGGTCCCATTAATCATTGTACTAACTACAGAATGTAATAGATCGACAAAAGAGGCTACCAATTATGTTATTATTATTCTTGTTTATGTCTGATGCATTTTTTAGGGCGGCAGTGTATTGCAGTGGTTAGGGAAGAGGAGGTGAGTCTCATTCAGGTCATGTACTGCGTTTGTACCTTTGAGAAGGCTGTTAACTTGAATGACTTCAGTGTATATTTAATATGAAACTGTACACAAATAGAATTGTGTAAGTCATTCTGTGTAAAAGAGCCTACTAAACACGAGTAATGTGATATTAAACAGAGATGGAAAAGTGAAACATTAGGACTACAAAACAAGATCAGACTGCTAATGTGTCATCAGTGATTCACTGATTAGAAAGGAATGTAGTTTTTGAGGTTTGGAAAGAGTCGATGATAAAAATACATTCTGTTCTATTTTAGGGTTAATAGGCCTAGTTTCTGCTGGGGACAGTAGTGTCATTTCCCAACTCTTTATGAAAGGTCAAATTCTGCCCCGACCTCTTTTCATATAATATCATAGACATGAAATACAGTGGTGTTCAAACATTTGGGCACCCATGTCAAAGATTGAGGATCGGTTCAACTAACTAACTTTACCGAGTATAGTAGCCCAACCCATGTCCCTCCTTTCATGCCAATGCCCAATCATGTACTACTTGAGTGTTTTTATTCCTACTGGGAAGGTTTTTGTTGGTGGGTGGTCTTTTTCTGGCTCAACTGCAAAGCATCTTTTTGAAAATGCCTCTTTAAAATGCTCTATACAAATAAAATATGATATATTTCTATGAAGTTTAATGCAGAATTATTTGTAATGGTAAATATTGTTCATGCTTTTTTCTTTGATATTTCCATAGATCAGACAGTCAGGGTACATACAATTCCTATCACAATCCACCTTACTGTATAAATACTGTCATTTTAAGTTTTACAGGGATATTTACTCCACATACAGCAGAGAGGCATGTGGAGATAATGTATCTTTGCACATCCACACCAGCGGTGCGTCTGGCATACAGTACAAAATCTGTCACTTCTAAGCCAGGGTCACTGTGAATCTGTGTACTCTTCTGCATGTTTTACTGAACATGCTTTCTGAAGACAAGGCCTCCAGCAGCCAGAGCCCTCTCTGTACCTTCAATAGCCAAAGCACTTCCTGTATGCACAGCGACAGCTTTCTTGTGTTGTCAGTTATCGATGATGCACAGTGTGTTTGAG